>NC_053028.1:149455665-149466923 GCF_003073215.2 Triticum urartu | reverse complement strand
GTGTCTGTTGGGTTGACACGGATCAAGACTGGGATTTGTCACTCCGTATGACGGAGAGGTATCACTGGGCCCACTCGGTAATGCATCATCATTATGAGCTCAAAGTGACCAAGTGTCTGGTCACGGGATCATGCATTACGGTACGAGTAAAGTGACTTGCCGGTAACGAGATTGAACGAGGTATTGGGATACCGACGATCGAATCTCGGGCAAGTAACATACCGATTGACAAAGGGAATTGTATACGGGGTTGCTTGAATCCTCGACATCGTGGTTCATCCGATGAGATCATCGAGGAGCATGTGGGAGCCAACATGGGTATCCAGATCCCGCTGTTGGTTATTGACCAGAGAGCAATCTCGGTCATGTCTACATGTCTCCCGAACCCGTAGGGTCTACACACTTAAGGTTCGGTGACGCTAGGGTTGTAGGGATATGTATATGCAGTAACCCGAATGTTGTTCGGAGTCCCGGATGAGATCCCGGATGTCACGAGGAGTTCCAGAATGGTCCGGAGGTAAAGAATTATATATAGGAAGTGCTACTTCGGCCATCGGGACAAGTTTCGGGGTCACCGGTATTGTACCGGGACCACCGGAAGGGTCCCGGGGGTCCACCGGGTGGGGCCACCTATCCCGGAGGGCCCCATGGGCTGAAGTGGGAAGGGATCCAGCCCAAAGTGGGCTGGGGCGCCACTTCCCCCTAGGGCCCATGCGCCTAGGGTGGGGGAAACCCTAAAGGGGGGCGCCCCCTTGCTTGGGGGGCAAGCCCCCCACCCCTTGGCCGCCGCCCTCCTAGGAGATTGCATCTCCTAGGGCCGGCCCCCCCCTAGGCCCCCTATATATAGTGGGGGGAGGAAGGGCCTCACACCCATGCCCTGGCGCCTCCCTCTCCCTCTCCAACACCTCCTCCTCCTCCATAGAGCTTGGCGAAGCCCTGCCGGAGTACTGCAGCTCCATCACCACCACGCCGTCGTGCTGCTGCTGGATCCATCTTCCTCAAACTCTCCTTCCCCCTTGCTGGATCAAGAAGAAGGAGACGTCACTCTGACCGTACGTGTGTTCAACGCGGAGGTGCCGTCCGTTCGGCGCTAGGATCTCCGGTGATTTGGATCACATCGAGTACGACTCCCTCATCCCCGTTCTTTGAACGCTTCCGCTCGCGATCTACAAAGGTATGTAGATGCATCCGATCACTCGTTGCTAGATGAACTCATAGATGGATCTTGGTGAAACCGTAGGAAATTTTTTTGTTTTTCTCCAACGTTCCCTAACAGTGGCATCATGAGCTAGGTCTATGCGTAGTTCTCTTTGCACGAGTAGAACACGATTTGTTGTGGGCGTTGATGTTGTCAACTTTCTTGCCACTACTAGTCTTATCTTGCTTCAACGGTATTGTGGGATGAAGCGGCCCGGACCAACCTTACACGTACGCTTACGTGAGACCGGTTCCACCGACTAACATGCACTAGTTGCATAAGGTGGCTGGCGGGTGTCTATCTCTCCCACTTTAGTTGGAGCGGATTCGATGAAAAGGGTCCTTATGAAGGGTAAATAGAAGTTGACAAATCACGTTGTGGCTTTCACGTAGGTAGGAAAACGTTCTTGCTAGAACCCTATTGCAGCCACGTAAAACTTGCAACAACAATTAGAGGACGTCTAACTTGTTTTTGCAGCAAGTATTTTGTGATGTGATATGGCCAGAGTTGTGATGAATGATGAATGATATATATGTGATGTATGAGATGTTCATGCTATTGTAATAGGAATCACGACTTGCATGTCGATGAGTATGACAACCGGCAGGAGCCATAGGAGTTGTCTTTATTTTTTGTATGACCTGCGTGTCATTGAGAAACGCCATGTAAATTACTTTACTTTATTGCTAAACGCGTCAGCCATAGTAGTAGAAGTAATAGTTGGTGAGCAGCTTCATGGAGACACGATGATGGAGATCATGATGATGGAGATCATGGTGTCATGCCGGTGACAAGATGATCATGGAGCCCCAAGATGATCAAAGGAGCTATGTGATATTGGCCATATCATGTCACTTTTATTATTTGATTGCATGTGATGTTTATCATGTTTTTGCATCTTGTTTACTTAGAACGACGGTAGTAAATAAGATGATCCCTGATAATAATTTCAAGAAAGTGTTCCCCCTAACTGTGCACCGTTGCGACAGTTCGTTGTTTCGAAGCACCACGTGATAATCGGGTGTGATAGATTCTAACGTTCACATACAACGGGTGTAAGACAGATTTACACATGCAAACACTTAGGTTGACTTGACGAGCCTAGCATGTACAGACATGGCCTCGGAACACAGAAGACCGAAAGGTCGAGCATGAGTCGTATAGAAGATATGATCAACATGAAGATGTTCACCGATGTTGATTAGTCCGCCTCACGTGATGATCGGACACGGCCTAATTAACTCGGATCATGTTAGATGACAGGAGGGATGTCTATCTAAGTGGGAGTTCATTAAATAATTTGATTAGATGAACTTAATTATCATGAGCTTAGTCTAAAATATTTACAATATGTCTTGTAGATCAAATGGCCAATGTAGTCCTTAACTTCAACGCGTTCCTAGAGAAAACCAAGCTAAAAGACGATGGCATCAACTACACAGACTGGGTCCGGAACCTGAGGATCATCCTCATAGCTGCCAAGAAAGATTATGTCCTACAAGCACCGCTGGGTGACGCACCTGTTCTCCCTACAGAACAAGACGTTATGAACGCTTGGCAGGCATGTACCGATGACTACTCCCTCGTTCAGTGCGGCATGCTTTACAGCTTAGAGCCGGGGCTCCAAAAACGTTTTGAGAGACACGGAGCATATGAGATGTTCGAAGAACTGAAAATGGTTTTCCAAGCTCATGCCCGGGTCGAGAGATATCAAGTCTCCGACAAGGTCTTCGGTTGTAAGATGGAGGAAAACAGTTCTGTCAGTGAGCACATACTCACTATGTCTGGGTTGCATAACCGCTTGACTCAGCTGGGAGTTAATCTCCCGGATGACGCGGTCATTGACAGAATCCTTCAGTCGCTTCCACCGAGCTACAAGAGCTCTGTGATGAACTTCAATATGCAGGGGATGGAAAAGACCATTCCTGAAGTATTTGCTATGCTGAAATCAGCAGAGGTAGAAGTCCAAAAGGAACATCAAGTGTTGATGGTGAATAAAACCACTAAGTTCAAAAAGGGCAAGGGTAAGAAGAACTTCAAGAAGGACGGCAAGGGAGTTGCCGCGCCCGGCAAGCAAGCTGCCGGGAAGAAGCCAAAGAATGGACCCAAGCCCGAGACTGGGTGTTTTTATTGCAAGGGAAGTGATCACTGGAAGCGGAACTGCCCCAAATACTTAGCGGACAAGAAGGCCGGCATCACAAAAGGTATATGTGATATACATGTAATTGATGTGTACCTTACCAGTACTCGTAGTAGCTCTTGGGTATTTGATACCGGTGCAGTTGCTCACATTTGTAACTCAAAGTAGGAGCTGCGGAATAAGCGGAGACTGGCGAAGGACGAGGTGACGATGCGCGTCAGGAATGGTTCCAAGGTCGATGTGATCGCCGTCGGCACGCTACCTCTACATTTACCTACGGGATTAGTTTTAAACCTCAATAATTGTTATTTAGTGCCAGCTTTGAGCATGAACATTGTATCGGGATCTCGTTTAATACGAGATGGCTACTCATTTAAATCCAAGAATAATGGTTGTTCTATTTATATGAGAGATATGTTTTATGGTCATGCTCCGATGGTGAATGGTTTATTCTTAATGAATCTCGAGCGTAATGCTACACATATTCATAGTGTGAGTATCAAAAGATGTAAGGTTGATAATGATAGTCCCACATACTTGTGGCACTGCCGCCTTGGTCACATAGGTGTCAAACGCATGAAGAAGCTCCATGCAGATGGACTTTTAGAGTCTCTTGATTACGAATCATTTGACACGTGCGAACCATGCCTCATGGGTAAAATGACCAAGACTCCGTTCTCAGGAACAATGGAGCGAGCAACCAACTTATTGGAAATCATACATACTGATGTGTGCGGTCCAATGAGTGTTGAGGCTCGCGGTGGCTATCCTTATGTTCTCACCCTCACTGATGACTTGAGTAGATATGGGTATATCTATTTAATGAAACACAAGTCTGAGACCTTTGAAAAGTTCAAGGAATTTCAGAGTGAGGTTGAAAATCAATGTGACTGGAAAATCAAGTTCCTACGATCAGATCGTGGAGGAGAATACTTGAGTCACGAATTTGGCACACACTTAAGAAAATGTGGAATAGTTTCACAACTCACGCCGCCTGGAACACCTCAGCGTAATGGTGTGTCCGAACGTCATAATCGCACTCTATTAGATATGGTGCGATCTATGATGTCTCTTACCGATTTACCGCTATCTTTTTGGGGCTATGCTTTAGAAACTGCTGCATTCACTTTAAATAGGGCTCCGTCGAAATCCGTTGAGACGACACCGTATGAATTATGGTTTGGGAAGAAACCTAAGCTGACGTTTCTAAAAGTTTGGGGATGCGATGCTTATGTCAAGAATCTTCAACCTGAAAAGCTCGAACCCAAGTCGGAAAAATGCGTCTTCATAGGATACCCTAAAGAAACTATTGGGTATACCTTCTACCTCAGATCCAATGGCAACATCTTTGTTGCCAAGAATGGATCCTTTCTAGAGAAGGAGTTTCTCTCGAAAGAAGTAAGTGGGAGGAAAGTAGAACTTGATGAAGTATTACCTCTTGAACAGGAAAAAGGCGCAACTCAAGAAAATATTCCTGAGGTGCCTGCACCGACTAGAGAGGAAGTTAATGATGATGATCAAGATACTTCTGATCAAGCTCCTACTGAAATTCGTAGGTCCACAAGGACACGTTCCGCACCAGAGTGGTACGGCAACCCTGTCTTGGAAATCATGTTGTTAGACAACGGTGAACCTTCGAACTATGAAGAAGCGATGGCGGGCCCGGATTCCGACAAATGGCTGGAAGCCATGAAATCCGAGATAGAATCCATGTATGAAAACGAAGTATGGACTTTGACTGACTTGCCCGTTGAGCGGCGAGCCATAGAAAATAAATGGATCTTTAAGAAGAAGACAGACGCGGATGGTAATGTGACCATCTATAAAGCTCGGCTTGTCGCTAAGGGTTATCGACAAGTTCAAGGGGTTGACTACGATGAGACTTTCTCACCGGTAGCGAAGCTGAAGTCCGTCCGAATCATGTTAGCAATTGCCGCATTCTATGACTATGAGATATGGCAAATGGACGTCAAAACGGCATTCCTTAATGGTTTCCTTAAGGAGGAATTGTATATGATGCAGTCGGAAGGTTTTGTCGATCCTAAGAATGCTGACAAGGTGTGCAAGCTCCAACGCTCGATTTATGGGCTGGTGCAAGCATCTCGGAGTTGGAACATTCGCTTTGATGAGATGATCAAAGCGTTTGGGTTCACGCGGACTTATGGAGAAGTCTGTGTTTACAAGAAAGTGAGTGGGAGCTCTGTAGCATTTCTCATATTATATGTAGATGACATACTTTTGATGGGAAATGATATAGAACTCTTGGACAGCATCAAGGCCTACTTGAATAAAAGTTTTTCAATGAAGGACCTTGGAGAAGCTGCTTATATATTAGGCATCAAGATCTATAGAGATAGATCGAGACGCCTCATAGGTCTTTCACAAAGCACATACCTTGATAAGATATTGAAGAAGTTCAATATGGATCAGTCTAAGAAGGGGTTCTTGCCTGTGTTGCAAGGTATGAAATTGAGCTCAGCTCAATGTCCGACCACGGCAGAAGAAATAGAAGAGATGAGTGTCATCCCCTATGCCTCAGCCATAGGTTCTATTATGTATGCCATGCTGTGTACCAGACCTGATGTAAACCTTGCCGTAAGTTTGGTAGGTAGGTACCAAAGTAATCCCGGCAAGGAACACTGGACAGCGGTCAGGAATATCCTGAAGTACCTGAAAAGGACTAAGGAAATATTTCTCGTTTATGGAGGTGACGAAGAGCTCGTCGTAAAGGGTTACGTCGACGCTAGCTTCGACACAGATCTGGATGACTCTAAGTCACAAACCGGATACGTGTATATTTTGAATGGTGGGGCAGTAAGTTGGTGCAGTTGCAAGCAAAGCGTCGTGGCGGGATCTACATGTGAAGCGGAGTACATGGCAGCCTCGGAGGCAGCACATGAAGCAATTTGGGTGAAGGAGTTCATCACCGACCTAGGAGTCATACCCAATGCGTCGGGGCCGATCAAGCTCTTCTGTGACAACACTGGAGCTATTGCTCTTGCCAAGGAGCCCAGGTTTCACAAGAAGACAAGGCACATCAAGCGTCGCTTCAACTCCATTCGTGAAAATGTTCAAGATGGAGACATAGATATTTGTAAAGTGCACACGGACCTGAATGTAGCAGATCCGTTGACTAAACCTCTCCCTAGAGCAAAACATGATCAACACCAGAATTCCATGGGTGTTCGATTCATCACAATGTAACTAGATTATTGACTCTAGTGCAAGTGGGAGACTGTTGGAAATATGCCCTAGAGGCAATAATAAAAGCATTATTATTATATTTCCTTGTTCATGATAATTGTCTTTATTCATGCTATAATTGTGTTATCTGGAAATCGTAATACATGTGTGAATAACAGACACCAGCATGTCCCTAGTAAGCCTCTAGTTGACTTCTCCCAGCTTGCACTTGTGGGAGACTCTCTTCTTCAATTTGCACAAAGTTAAATATTTCCTGTAAGGCAGCTTGTTTCTTATGAGCAGGAAAATATTTTTCAGAGAAGTAATATATCATATCCTGGGGACTACGCACACAACCAGGAGCAAGAGAATTAAACCATATCTTAGCATCACCCTTTAATGAGAAAGGAAACAACTTAAGAATATAGTAATATCGAATCTTTTCCTCATGAGAAAATAGGGTGGCTATATCATTTCAATTTAGTAAGATGTACCACAACAGTTTCTGATTCATAACCATGAAAAGGATCAGATTCAACCAAAGTAATTAACTCAGGATCGACAGAGAATTCATAATCCTTATCAGTAACAAAGATAGGTGAAGTAGCAAACTTAGGGTCATATTGCATTCTAGCATTCAAAGATTTTTCTTTAGCTTAGCTAACAAATTCTTAAGATCATCTCTATCATTGCAAGCAAAAAAGTCTCTAGCAGTTTCTTCATCCATAATATAACCCTTAGGTACTAGGAAATTCATATCTAGGGAGAATCATAATCTTCAGTTTCAATAATATCATCAGTTTCAGTAACATTCTCTCTAACCCTAGCAAGTTGTTCATCAAGAAATTCACCTAGTGGCACAGTATTATCAAGCAAAGTACTAGCATCATCATAAGCATCATTCATAGCAGAAGTAGCATCATCAATTACTTGCGACATATCAAATCTAGTAGGTGTGGTTCGCAAGCTTACTCAAAACAGAAGGTGATCTAGTGCAAGTGGGAGACTGTTGGAAATATGCCCTAGAGGCAATAATAAAAGCATTATTATTATATTTCCTTGTTCATGATAATTGTCTTTATTCATGCTATAATTGTGTTATCTGGAAATCGTAATACATGTGTGAATAACAGACACCAGCATGTCCCTAGTAAGCCTCTAGTTGACTAGCTCGTTGATCAACAGATAGTCATGGTTTCCTGACTATGGACATTGGATGTCATTGATAACGAGATCACATCATTAGGAGAATGATGTCATGGACAAGACCCAATCCTAAACATAGCACAAGATCGTATAGTTCGTTTGCTAGAGTTTTCCAATGTCAAAGTATCTTTTCCTTAGACCATGAGATCGTGTAACTCCCGGATACCGTAGGAGTGCTTTGGGTATGCCAAACGTCACAACGTAACTGGGTGACTATAAAGGTAGACTACGGGTATCTCCGAAAGTGTCTGTTGGGTTGACATGGATCAAGACTGGGATTTGTCACTCCGTATGACGGAGAGGTATCGCTGGGCCCACTCGGTAATGCATCATCATAATGAGCTCAAAGTGACCAAGTGTCTGGTCACGGGATCATGCATTATGGTACGAGTAAAGTGACTTGCCGGTAACGAGATTGAACGAGGTATTGGGATACCGACGATCGAATCTCGGGCAAGTAACATATCGATTGACAAAGGGAATTGCATACGGGGTTGATTGAATCCTCGACATCGTGGTTCATCCGATGAAATCATCATGGAGCATGTGGGAGCCAACATGGGTATCCAGATCCCTCTGTTGGTTATTGACCGGAGAGTCGTCTCGGTCATGTCTGCTTGTCTCCCGAACCCGTAGGGTCTACACACTTAAGGTTCGGTGACGCTAGGGTTGTGAAGATATGTATATGCAGTAACCCGAATGTTGTTCGGAGTCCCGGATGAGATCCCGGACGTCACGAGGAGTTCCGGAATGGTCCGGAGGTAAAGAATTATATATAGGAAGTGTTGTTTCGGCCATCGGGACAAGTTTCGGGGTTATCGGTATTGTACCGGGACCACCGGAGGGGTCCCGTGGGCCCACCGGGTGGGGACACCTGTCCCGGGGGGCCACATGGGCTGTAGGGGGTGCGCCTTGGCCTACATGGGCCAAGGGCACCAGCCCTACTAGGCCCATGCGCCTAGGGTTTCCACCAAGGAGGAGTCCAAGTGGTGGAAGGCACCCCGAGGTGCCTTGGGGGGGAGGGAAACCCTCCCCTGGCCGCCGCACCTAGGAGATCAGATCTCCTAGGCTGCGCACCAACCCCCCCTGGCACCCCTATATATAGTGGGGGGAGAGGAGGGATTTTAGACCAGCCCCTGGCGCCTCCCTCTCTCCCCGTTACGTCTCTCCCTCGTAGTCTTGGCGAAGCCCTGCTTTTGTGACGCCCTGCATCCACCACCACGCCGTCGTGTTGCTGGATCTTCGTCAACCTCTCCTTCCCCCTTGCTGGATCAAGAAGGAGGAGACGTCTCCCGTCCCGTACGTGTGTTGAACGCGGAGGTGCCATCCGTTCGGCGCTGGTCATCGGTGATTTGGATCACGTCGAGTACGACTACATCATCACCGTTCTTTTGAACGCGTCCGTGCGCAATCTACAAAGGTATGTAGATGCATTAGATGACTCATTGCTAGATGAACTCCTAGATGATCTTGGTGAAACGAGTAGGAAAATTTTTGTTTTCTGCAACGTTCCCCAACAGTACGCTTACGTGAGACCGGTTCTACCGACTAACATGCACTAGTTGCATAAGGTGGCTGGCGGGTGTCTGTCTCTCCCACTTTAGTTGGAGCGGATTCGATGAAAAGGGTCCTTATTAAGGGTAAATAGAAGTTGACAAATCACGTTGTGGCTTTCACGTAGGTAGGAAAACGTTCTTGCTAGAACCCTATTGCAGCCACGTAAAACTTGCAACAACAATTAGAGGACGTCTAACTTGTTTTTGCAGCAAGTGTTTTGTGATGTGATATGGCCAGAGTTGTGATGAATGATGAATGATATATATGTGATGTATGAGATGTTCATGCTATTGTAATAGGAATCACTTGCATGTCAATGAGTATGACAACCGGCAGGAGCCATAGGAGTTGTCTTTATTTTTTGTATGACCTGCGTGTCATTGAGAAACGCCATGTAAATTACTTTACTTTATTGCTAAACGCGTCAGCCATAGTAGTAGAAGTAATAGTTGGTGAGCAGCTTCATGGAGACACGATGATGGAGATCATGATGATGGAGATCATGGTGTCATGCCGGTGACAAGATGATCATGGAGCCCCAAGATGATCAAAGGAGCTATGTGATATTGGCCATATCATGTCACTTTTATTATTTGATTGCATGTGATGTTTATCATGTTTTTGCATCTTGTTTACTTAGAACGACGGTAGTAAATAAGATGATCCCTGATAATAATTTCAAGAAAGTGTTCCCCCTAACTGTGCACCGTTGCGACAGTTCGTTGTTTCGAAGCACCACGTGATAATCGGGTGTGATAGATTCTAACGTTCACATACAACGGGTGTAAGACAGATTTACACATGCAAACACTTAGGTTGACTTGACGAGCCTAGCATGTACAGACATGGCCTCGGAACACAGAAGACCGAAAGGTCGAGCATGAGTCGTATAGAAGATATGATCAACATGAAGATGTTCACCGATGTTGATTAGTCCGCCTCACGTGATGATCGGACACGGCCTAATTAACTCGGATCATGTTAGATGACAGGAGGGATGTCTATCTAAGTGGGAGTTCATTAAATAATTTGATTAGATGAACTTAATTATCATGAGCTTAGTCTAAAATATTTACAATATGTCTTGTAGATCAAATGGCCAATGTAGTCCTTAACTTCAACGCGTTCCTAGAGAAAACCAAGCTAAAAGACGATGGCAGCAACTACACAGACTGGGTCCGGAACCTGAGGAGCATCCTCATAGCTGCCAAGAAAGATTATGTCCTACAAGCACCGCTGGGTGACGCACCTGTTCTCCCTACAGAACAAGACGTTATGAACGCTTGGCAGGCATGTACCGATGACTACTCCCTCGTTCAGTGCGGCATGCTTTACAGCTTAGAGCCGGGGCTCCAAAAACGTTTTGAGAGACACGGAGCATATGAGATGTTCGAAGAACTGAAAATGGTTTTCCAAGCTCATGCCCGGGTCGAGAGATATCAAGTCTCCGACAAGGTCTTCGGTTGTAAGATGGAGGAAAACAGTTCTGTCAGTGAGCACATACTCACTATGTCTGGGTTGCATAACCGCTTGACTCAGCTGGGAGTTAATCTCCCGGATGACGCGGTCATTGACAGAATCCTTCAGTCGCTTCCACCGAGCTACAAGAGCTCTGTGATGAACTTCAATATGCAGGGGATGGAAAAGACCATTCCTGAAGTATTTGCTATGCTGAAATCAGCAGAGGTAGAAGTCCAAAAGGAACATCAAGTGTTGATGGTGAATAAAACCACTAAGTTCAAAAAGGGCAAGGGTAAGAAGAACTTCAAGAAGGACGGCAAGGGAGTTGCCGCGCCCGGCAAGCAAGCTGCCGGGAAGAAGCCAAAGAATGGACCCAAGCCCGAGACTGGGTGTTTTTATTGCAAGGGAAGTGATCACTGGAAGCGGAACTGCCCCAAATACTTAGCGGACAAGAAGGCCGGCATCACAAAAGGTATATGTGATATACATGTAATTGATGTGTACCTTACCAGT
>NC_053028.1:149441426-149454665 GCF_003073215.2 Triticum urartu | reverse complement strand
GCAACAAGCCGACTGTTCAATATGTCTAGAAAGAATTGGTCCAAGAAACTTGATGATGCATTATGGGCCTATAGAACTGCATATAAAAATCCTATGGGTATGTCTCCGTATAAAATGGTCTATGGAAAAGCATGTCACTTACCTCTCGAACTAGAACACAAGGCTTATTGGGCTATTAAAGAACTAAATTATGATTTTAAACTTGCCGATGAAAAGAGGTTATTTGATATTAGCTCACTTGATGAATGGAGAACCCAAGCTTATGAAAATGCCAAGTTGTTTAAATAAAAGGTTAAAAGATGGCATGACAAAAGGATACAAAAGCGTGATTTTAATGTAGGTAATTATGTATTGCTATACAACTCTCGTTTAAGATTTTTTGCAGGAAAACATCTCTCTAAATGGGAAGGCCCCTACGTTATCGAGGAGGTCTATCGTTCCGGTGCCATAAAAATCAACAAACTTCGAAGGCACAAATCCGAAGGTGGTAAATGGTCAAAGAATTAAAAATTATATCTCAGGTAATCCCGTAAATATTGAAACCAATATTATTGAAACCGTAACACCGGAGGAATACATAAGGGACACTTTCCAGAACGTTTTAGACTTCGAAAAGGAATATGTATGTGGTACGGTAAGTAAACCGACTCCAAAACAATTTTTAAGGCAATATTTCTCCGTTTTGGAATATTTAGAAAAATAGAAAATTAAATAGCAGTCCGGGAAGGACACGAGGGCCCCATCAGGGTGGAGGGCGCGCCCTACCCCCTGGGTGCGCCCCCTACCTCGTGAGCTCCTCGTGCGCCCCCTACCCCCTGACTCCGTTTTCTTACACGATTTTGGTCGGTAAAAATTCATTATATAATCTCCCGGGGTTTTGACTCCCGTATCACGCAAAAATCTCCTGTCTTTGTTTCGAGCTGTTTTCTGTCAGGGTTGTCAAGGCCAGGCACTATGTCGTCTCCCTCCTCCTCCAACCATGAGGGCAACGATGCTTGGCTAATGAAGATAGAGCTGAAGAGAGAAGAACCTATGGAGATCAACAAGGATGAAGGGATCAAGAAGGCCATGGAGGACCAAGTTCCAGCAACAGAAGACACCCTTCAACTGGATCATAATCTTATTACCCCTACAGAAATCAAAGCTTTCAAGATGATTGAGTTGGCTCGTATACAAAATAAGTATCTCACACGTGAAAATATTTTGTTGAAGGAGCATATCATCGCACTCAAAGGCATTATCCGCAAGTTAGAAGACCCCCTACGCTCGATGTGTGACTATCCGTCATCAACAACTCCACCTTCTTCACCAACAAAGGAGACATAATCACTATGGGTATGGGCACTCCCCTTGGCAACTGCCAAGCTTGGGGGAGGTGCCCCGGTATCGTATCACAATCACAACTCCTATCTTTACCGTTTTTCTTAGTTCGATCCTATTAGTAGTATCTTGATCTAGTAGAATAAAGTTTATGGCATGATCTAGTTTTGAGTTTTCTTTATGATCTCTCTCTGTAATCGAGTCGTGAGTTATATAACAAAGATTGGTGATTGAGTCAAGGGCTTGCTTATTTTTGCCATGATACCAAATAAAAGAAAAGAAAAGAGAAAAAGAATCAGAAGAAACAAAAGTTCATATTGATCTTATTTATAGTAATGACTTCACATAGAAAGTGTGTGATGACTAAAAGTTGTTGGGAGTTGGTAGACATAGCTTCGGTCATCATTGTAATTAATAGGAAGTAATAAGGAAAGAGAGGTTTCACATATAAATATACTATTATTGACATCTTTTATGATTGGGAACACTCATCAAAATATGACATGCTAAAGAGTTGATGTTGGACAAGGAAGACAACGTAATGGGTTATGTTTTCTTATATCTGAGATAAAGTATGTTGTCATGGATCATCAAACATGTTGAGATTGCCTTTCCCCCTCATGCTAGCCAAATTCTCAGCACCAAGTAGAGATACTGCTTGTGCTTCCAAATACCCTTAAACTAGTTTTGCCATGAGAGTCCACCATATCTACCTATGGATTGAATAAGATCCTTCAAGTAAGTTGTCATCGGTGCAAAGCAATAAAAATTGCTCTCTAAATATGTATGATTGATTGGTGTGGGAGAAATAAGCTTTATACGATCTTGTGATGTGGAAGTAATAAAAGCGACGGACTGCATAATAAAGGTTCATATCACAAGGGGCAATATAAAGTGACGTTCTTTCGCCATTAAGATTTTGTGCATCCAACCATAAAAGCGCATGCAACCTCTGCTTCCCTCTGCGAAGGGCCTATCTTTTATTATTATCTTCTACCTTATGCAAGTGTCATGGTGATCTTCACCCTTTCCTTTTTCATTTATCCTTTGGCATGCCCAGCATGTTGGAAAGAACCTGGATATATATATATATATCTAATTGGATGTAGGGGGGCATGAATATTATTGTTGACATTACCCTCGAGGTAAAAGGTTATGGGGTGAAACTATAAGCCCCTATCTTTCTCTGTGTCCGATTAAAACTCCGTAACCACAAGTATTGCGTGAGTTTTAGCAATTATGAAGACTAGATGATAGTTGAGTATGTGGACTTGTTGCTTTTTAGCTCTGACATAGACTCTTTATGATGTTATGATAAATTGCAATTGCTTCAATGATTAAGGTTATAGTTTGTTAGTTCTCAATAAGGTTTCTGATTCATACTTGATTATGAATAGATTATCACTTGAACATAAGTAATCATATGACAATATCTATATATGCTGCTGTTATGAGAATAATCATGATGCCCTCATGTCCATATTTTATTTTTATCGACGCCTCTACCTCTAAACATGGGGACATATTTATCATTATCGGCTTTCGCTTGAGGACAAGCGAGGTCTAAGCTTGGGGGAGTTGATACGTCCATTTTGCATCATGCTTTTATATCGATATTTATTGCATTATGGGCTGTTATTTCACATTATGTCACCATACTTATGGCTATTCTCTCTTATTTTACAAGGTTTACATAAGGAGGGAGAATGCCGGCAGCTGGAATTTTGCTGGAAAAGGAGAAATATTAGAGACCTATTCTGCACAACTCCAAAAGTCCTGAAACTCCACGGAACACCTTATAATAAATAATGAAAAATCCTCGCCAAAGAAGAAGACCAGGGGGCCCACACCCTGCTTCCACGAGGGTGGGGGCACCCCCCTAGGGCGCGCCCCCTACCTCGTGGGCCCCCTGGTGGCTCTCCATGACCATATTCTCCTATATGAAGTCTTTCGTCGAGAAAAAAAATAAGAAGCAACCTTTCGGGACAGAAACTCCGCCGCCACGAGGCGGAACCTTGGCAGATCCAATCTAGAGCTCCGGCAAAGCTGTTCTGCCGGGGAAACTTCCCTCCCAGAGGGGGAAATCATCGCCATCGTCATCACCAACGCTCCTCTCATCGGGAGAGGGCAATCTCCATCAACATCTTCATCAGCACCATCTCATCTCAAAACCCTAGTTCATCTCTTGTATCCAATTCTTGTCTTCAAGTCTGGATTGGTGCTAGTAGGTTGCTAGTAGTGTTAATTACTCCTTGTAGTTGATGCTAGTTGGTTTAATTGGTGGAAGATCATATGTTCAGATCCTATTATGCATATTATTACCCCTCTGATTATGAACATGAATATGCTTTGTGAGTAGTTACGTTTGTTCCTGAGGACAAGGGAGAAGTCTTGCTATTAGTAGTCATGTGAATTTGGTATTCGTTCGATATTTTGATGAGATGTATGTTGTCTAGCCTCTAGTGGTGTTATGTGAACGTCGACTACATAACACTTCACCATTATTTGGGCCTAGAGGAAGGCATTGGGAAGTAATAAGTAGATGATGGGTTGCTAGAGTGACAGAAGCTTAAACCCTAGTTTATGCGTTGCTTCGTGAGTGGCTGATTTGGATCCATATGTTTCATGCTATGGTTAGGTTTACCTTAATACTTTTGTTGTAGTTGCGGATGCTTGCAATAGAGGTTAATCATAAGTGGGATGCTTGTTCAAGTAAGAACAGCACCCAAGCACCGGTCCACCCACATGTCAAATTATCAAAGTACCGAACGCGAATCATATGAACGTGATGAAAACTAGCTTGACGATATTCCCATGTGTCCTCGGGAGCGCTTTTCCTTATATAAGAGTTTGTACAGGCTTGTACTTTGCTACACAAAGGATTGGGCCACCTTGCTGCACTTTATTTACTTTTGTTACTTGTTGCTCGTTACAAATTATCTTATCAAAAAACTATCTCTTACCACTTATTTCAGTACTTGCAGAGAATACCTTGCTGAAAACCGTTTATCATTTCCTTCTGCTCCTCGTTGGGTTCGACACTCTTACTTATCGAAAGGACTACGATAGATCCCCTATACTTGTGGGTCATCTGAGCCTAGTTCCAGTTTCTGTTTTTTCCTCGTTTTTGAGTATCGTAGAAAAGGAAAAATCAAACGGAGTCCAATTGACCTGAAATTTCACAGAGATCATTTTTAGACCAGAAGAAGCCCACGGAGTACGGGAGATGGGCCAGAAGAGTCCCGAGGCCACCACGAGGGTGCGGGGCGCTCCCTACCCCCCTGGGTGTGCCCCCCTACCTCGTGGCCGCCTCAGAGACCCCCTTGACTTGTCCCCGACGCCAACACCTCTTATATAACCCCAAACTTCCAGAAAGAAACCTAGATCGGGAGTTCCGCCGCCACAAGCCTCTATAGCCACCGAAAACCAATCTAGACCCGTTCCGGCTCCCTGCCGGAGGGGGAATCCTTCTCCAGTGGCCATCTTCATCATCCCGGCGCTCTCCATGACGAGGAGGGAGTAGTTCACCCTCGGGGCTGATGGTATGTACCAGTAGTTATGTGTCTGATCTCTCTCTCTCTCTCGTGTTCTTGATTTGGCACGATCTTGATGTATCGTGAGCTTTGCTATTATAGTTGGATCTTATGATGTTTCTCCCCCTCTACTCTCTTGTAATGGATTGAGTTTTCACTTTGAAGTTATCTTATCGGATTGAGTCTTTAAGGATTTGAGAACACTTGTGAAAGCACAAGTGCTCCCTAGGTGGTTTTGATAATTGATGACAACATATCTCTTGTTGGACTAACATTTCTATCTAGCATGTTTCAGATAAGTTCAACAATGGAGTGGCATGGACTAAAGGTTGTGGGAACTCCTTAGATGCTAAGGACAAAGGATTGGCTAAAGCTTCAAGCTCAAGACTCTTCATTTTACATTTTAGTGATCCAAGATCACATTGAGTCCATAGGAAAAGCCAATACTATCAAGGAGGGATGAGGTGTTGCTTAATGAGCCTCTTGCTTCATGTGCTTAATGATATGCTCCAAAATCCTCAAGCTACTTTCCCATATCCACATATGACCTAAACCCTAAGCCAAACTCGGTCCTACCGATTCTTCCTATCCGGCGCCACCGAGTTTCACTTGTCATTAGCCACTGCCAAACCCTAGCAATTCGGTTCTACCGATAAGGATCTCGGTCCACCGAATGGGATTGCAAACTCTCTGTTCCCATTCAATATTTTCGGTCCCACCGAGATATAGCAATCGGTCCCACCGAGATTGCAATGTCAAACTCAGTGTTTCCCTCTTGTAACTTTTCGGTCTCACCGAGTTCCACTCGGTCTCACCGAAAGAGCAAATCGTCCCACCGAGTTTGCCTGACCAACTCTCTGGTTAGCTAATTACCAAAATTCGGTCTCACCGAGTTTGTGTAATCGGTCTCACCGAGATTACGTTATGCCCCAAACCCTAACCGAATTGGTCCTACCGAGTTGCTTGTCAGTCCCACCGGAAATTCCCTAACGGTCACTAGGTTTACTATTTTTCGGTCAGACCGAGTTTTCTGATTCGGTCCCACCAAGATTGGAAAACTGTGTAACGTTGGATTTTGTGTGGAGGCTATATATACCCCTCCACCTCCTCTTCATTCGAAGAGAGAGCATCAGAACACAACACCATTCCAACTCATATGTTCTGAGAGAGAACCACCTACTCATGTGTTGAGACCAAGACATTCCATTCCTACCATATGAATCTTGATCTCTAGCCTTCCCAAGTTGCTTTCCACTCAAATCTTCTTTCCACCAAATCCAAATCCTATGAAGAGAGTTGAGTGTTGGGGAGACTATCATTTGAAGCACAAGAGCAAGGAGTTCATTACCTACACACCATTTGTTACTTCTTGGAGAGTGGTGTCTCCTAGATTGGCTAGGTGTCACTTGGGAGCCTCCGACAAGATTGTGGAGTTGAACCAAGGAGTTTGTAAGGGCAAGGAGATCGCCTACTTCGTGAAGATCTACCGCTAGTGAGGCAAGTCCTGTGTGGGCGATGGCCATGGTGGGATAGACAAGGTTGCTTCTTCGTGGACCCTTTGTGGGTGGTTGCTTCTTCGTGGACCCTTCGTGGGTGGAGCCCTGTGTGGACTCGCGCAACCATTACCCTTTGTGGGTGGAGCCCTGTGTGGACTCGCGCAACCGTTACCCTTCGTGGGTTGAAGTCTCCATCAACGTGGATGTAGGATAGCACCACCTATCCGAACCACGGGAAAAACATCCGTGTCTCCAATTGCGTTTGAATCTCTCCAAACCCTTCCCTTTACATTCTTGCAAGTTGCATGCTTTACATTCCGCTGCTCATATACTCTTTGCATGCTTGCTTGATATGTATTGTGTGTGTTGAAATTGTGCCTAAACTCCACTTAAACCGAAAAAGCTTAAAAATTGCAACTTTAGCACTATGTGTCTAATCACCCCCCTCTAGACACATCTACTTCTAGATCCTACAAGTGGTATCAGAGCTTTGGTCTCCATTGCCTTGGTTTAATCACCATTGGAGGAAGATGGATGTGTCTACTCTAGGGAGTCTTAGACATAGAGTGCCTATTCTTGATGGAAAGTATTTTCATGAGTGGAAAAATGAGATGCTTGTAATCTTCAATCAATATCATTTGAACAAGTATATTGCTAGCCCTTGTGCACCCCATATTGATCCCTTGCATCCTACCCTAGATGAAGATATTGACATGATTCGCAATCTTAGAACTATCGAGCTCATCATTAGAGGATTGCCCAAAAATTTGATTGCTAGTTTGCCTACTCAAAATTGTGCCTATACTATATGGAAATTTCTTGAGGAACGATTTCCCAATCATTCCTTGAAAACTTTGGATGAAATTCTCCATAAATCCATTGCCTTGAGTAAGATGAATTCTAGTGATCCTAGTTTTGGTAAATGTCTTCTTGAACTTGCCAATCTTAAGCATGCTAAAGGAGATGTTGGAATCATTAATGATATCATACTCAAAGCTATAAGAATTCATAAAAGTGACCACTTTGATGATCATTTGTCTGATGAATTACCCTCTCTAGGAAATGATGAATCACAAGATCATGATGAACATGAATATTATGATGATGATGATGATGATGATAGTGACTTCGATCTCGACGATGCAATGAGACATTTTGGTCTTATGGCAAATCTTCGGGGATATGAATCAGGAGGAAAGGAATGGGTTCTTGATAGTGGATGTACTGATCATATGACCGGAGATGAAGAGATGTTTCGTGAGCTTGCTGAAAACAACGGCCCTCGAAAATATGTCACCTTTGGTGATAATTCAAAGGGTAAAGTGGTTGGCCTTGGTATGGTGGCCATCTCACATGATAGTTCCATTCAAAATGTCATGCTCGTTGAATCTCTTGGCTACAACTTACTTTCAGTATCTAGACTTGCTGATTTCAGTTTGAATGTCCTATTTACTGAGGTAGATTGCCAAGTATTTCGTCGAGACAATCATAAAATGGTCTTTACGGGTATGCGTAGAGGTGATCTTTACATTGTCGATTTCTCTAAAAAGGCACAACCTAAAACTTGCTTTGTTGCTAAATCCTCAAAAGGTTGGTTGTGGCATAGACGACTAGGTCACGTTGGCATGAGAAACCTTGACAAGCTTATTAAAGGAAATCATATCCTTGGAGTTAACGATGTCATATTTGATAAGGATAGACTTTGCAGTGCTTGTCAAGCAGGTAAACAGGTTGGAGGAAGACATCCCGTGAAGAACATCATGACCACAAGGAGGCCACTCGAGCTACTTCACATGGATCTTTTTGGTCCCAACGCCTACAAGAGTCTCGGTGGAAATTCTTTTGGTCTAGTTATAGTTGATGATTTTTCAAGATTTACGTGGGTGTTCTTTCTTAATGACAAGTCGCAGGTCCAGAAGATCTTCAGAAACTTCGCTAGGAAGCCCAAAATCAGTTTGATGTGAAGATCAAGAAGGTTCGGAGTGACAACGGAACGGAGTTCAAGAACGCAAATGTGGACACCTTTCTTGACGAAGAAGGGATTTCACACGAGTTCTCGGCTACGTACACACCTCAACAAAATGGAGTTGTTGAGAGGAAGAACCGGACGCTCATCGAAATGGCAAGAACGATGCTTGATGAATACAAGACGCGAAGCACTTTTGGGCAGAAGCGGTTGAGACAGCTTGTCACGCAACAAATCGCTTATATCTTCACAAGCTACTCGGCAAGACGGCATACGAGCTTCTCACCGGTAACAAACCCCAAGTTGGATACTTTCGAGTATTCGGCTCAAAGTGCTACATTCTTGATAAGCATCGTCGTTCAAAGTTTGCTCCTAAATCTCATGAAGGTTTTCTACTTGGTTATGGCTCAAACTCTCACACTTACCGTGTCTACAACAATTTCACCCGAAAGGTTGAAGAGACGGTAGATGTGAAGTTTGATGAATCTAATGGCTCGCAAGTAGAGCAATTGCCAATTGATGTAGGAGACAAAGACCCTTCAGAAGCAATTCAAGACTTGTCCATTGGCAAAATTCGTCCAACGGAGGTGAAGGAGAGTACTTCATCCGTCCAAGTGGAAGCTTCTACTTCACGACAAGGTGAACCAAGAATCGACACGGAAGCATCCACAAGTGGGACACCATCAAGATGAAGAAAACGAGGAAATACGTCAAGACGAACATCAACAACCTCCTTCTCCACCACGACAAGAGAACGACGACGTCAACAATGAAGAAGGCCAAGAAGAAGAACAAGATGAAGAAGATGTTCAACGAAGACCCAAGCAAAAGCTCTCACGAGTTCGAGCAAGAATTGCCAAAGATCATCCCGTCGAGCAAATCCTCAATGATATACAAACCGGGAGAATCACTCGCTCAAAAACTCGTTTAGCTAACTTTTGTGAAAACTATTCATTCATCTCTAGCATTGAACCAATGAAGGTTGAAGAAGCATTGGAAGATCCGGATTGGATAAACGCTATGCATGAAGAGCTACATAATTTTGAGAGAAACCAAGTTTGGACATTGGTTGAGAAGCCCGACAACAACCACAACATCATTGGTACCAAATGGGTGTTTCGCAACAAGCAAGATGAAGATGGACAAGTGGTTCGCAACAAAGCACGTCTCGTCGCCCAAGGATACACACAAGTCGAAGGTATGGACTATGGTGAGACATATGCTCCCGTTGCTAGACTTGAGTCCATTCGCATCTTACTTGCCTATGCTAATCACCATAATATCACCTTGTACCAAATGGACATTAAAAGTGCTTTTCTAAATGGTGAAATAGAGGAGGAAGTTTATGTCAAACAACCTCCCGGCTTTGTCAATCCTAAGAAACCAAATCATGTTTACAAACTTCACAAAGCTCTTTATGGTCTTAAACAAGCTCCTAGAGCATGGTATAAATGCTTGACCAAGTTCCTTATACAAGTGTTTGAAATTGGTAAAATTGATTCTACTCTTTTTACTAAAAGGGTTAATGGAGAACTATTTGTATGCCAAATTTATGTTGATGACTATCATATTTGGTTCAACTAACCCTCTCTTTAGTGAAAAGTTTGGAAAGCTAATGTCAGAGAAGTTTGAGATGTCTATGATGAGTGAACTCAAATTCTTTCTGGTTGCAAATCAAGCAAACTAAGGAAGGTACATTTGTCTCTCAAACAAAGTACACCAAGGACTTATTCAAGAAGTTCAATATGCAAGAATGCAAAGGTATGTCTACACCCATGCCTACTAGTGGACATAATGATTTAACCAAAGATGGTGAACCGGTTGATCAAAAGGTTTATCGCTCTATGATTGGTTCATTGTTATACCTATGTGCTTCACGTCCCGATATTATGCTAAGTGTGTGCATGTGTGCACGATATCAAGCTGCTCCTAAAGATTGTCATCTTAAGGCTGTGAAAAGGATAGTGAGATATTTAATCCATACACCAAATTTTGGCATTTGGTATCCTAAGAGGTCTTCTTTTGATCTTGTTGGCTATTCCGACTCGGATTATGCCGGAGACAAGGTTGATAGAAAGTCCACTTCGGGTACTTGTCAATTTCTTGGTAGATCTCTTGTGTCTTGGTCTTCCAAGAAACAAAACTCGGTATCCTTATCCACCGCCGAAGCGGAATACATTGCCGCTGGTTCATGTTGTGCTCAATTACTTTGGATGACCCAAACTCTTAAAGATTATGGGATTTATGTGAAACATGTTCCACTGCTTTGTGACAATGAAAGTGCTATCAAAATTGGTCATAATCCTGTACAACATTCTCGAACTAAGCATATTGAAGTTCGTCATCATTTCATTCGAGATCATGTTGCTAAGGGTGACATCAATCTTAAGCATGTTCGCACCGAAGCAATTAGCGGATATATTCACTAAACCGCTTGATGAGAAAGTGTTTTGCAGGTTGAGAGGAGAATTGAACATCATTGATGCTTCGAACTTGGAGTAGAAACTCCATTGGATACATGCAAGACATGAGCTTATGACTAATCCATGATATATCTCTTATGATAACTATCTTATGTCTTGGATATATTTGCACCTTGCATGTTGTCTAACCCATGTAGGTGCTTGGTTGAATCTAATTCCATGAGATTGCGACTCACTCACATCTTGAGCAATCTCTACATCACCAAGACTCTACACAATGGTGGTTGAAGACAAGGAAGCACAAAACCATTCAAACATATCCTTTGACAAATTCTATGTTGAGCTTCATGATTGTCATTTTTGGATACACAAGTGCTCTTCCTTGCAAGAACTAACCCATGTAGGTAGATGAACTCAAACTCCAAGTGGTGCTCCCAACTCTTGATGAGCTACATCAACCTTGAGCACCCACACAAGTTCAACTACATGAGCAAGAACCACACCACCACCCAAGGTATGTTATTCCATCTTAGAGAAGCTTTACTCCAAGACATGAGTCAAAGCAACTCAACAAGATGTGAATACATCAAGATGCTTAAACGAAAAATGGTAACCCCATTTTGAGCTTAAACGATGAGTATGACCTATGATCAAGTGTCCTCACTTGACTCCTAAGTCAATATACTCTAACATAGGTGACTATGTCACCGCCCAATTCTAGATGAAGTTCTCTTGTGTCCTTTTTCTGAGTTATTGCATTTGTTCCTTGCATATTTGTTTCCTTCTCTCTCACAAAAAAACAAAAAAAACTTCATCTAGAAACTTTCACTCTTTTCCTTTTTGCTCTTGTTCTGCATATTTCTGCATCAAATTCCTTGCAAATCCTTCAGCTAATCTTGCAAATCTTTGTGAGATCTTACTTGACTAGTGAGCTGAGGTGACAAGTGTTTTTCTCTGTGTAAACTCGGTTTCACCGACTTGCAAATTTCGGTCCAACCGAATCTTTTCGGTACCACCGAAATATGCCACTCGGTGCCACCGACTTTGCAATCAGAAAAACAGTTTGCCACTTGTTCTACATTTCTTCGGATCCAGCTCCACTCAATGAATCTTGTCCTCCACAAGCATCACAATTTTATCCTCTGCTTTGTGCTGAATCTCAAGGACCAAACCTATTCGACGGATTCCAGGAAAAACCTTCTTGGAAATTGATGTCAAAGGGGGAGAGAGATCACATCAAAGCTTGTAGGAGAGAGAGATCACATCAAGGGAGAGAAACAGTCTCAAGGACCAAACCTACAAGAGAGAAAGTATTAAGGGGGAGAGAGAGACCTCAAGGGGGAGAGAAAGTCTCGAGGATCCCAGATGCTTGATGTTCAAGAGGAGAGATGCCACATGTCTTTTTGGGGGAAAGACATGTTCATATGAAACTCATTTGAATTAAGTTCTATTCATATCCTTCAGCTCTGATTTTCTGTTTCCTATCTTCTCCCAATATCCCATGTAAGATTCAGGGGGAGCAAGACACCTAAGGGAAAGAAATCAGCCAAATTCATTGCATATCTTTATTCTTGGGGACATGTTGAATCCAATGTGGTACCTTGTACTCACTCTCTACATGTCATCCCAGTCTTGGTATTCTTGTGGTTTCTTTTGTTTGCTCTGGCTAGTGGACGTACCTGTGTTATCTAACCTTGTTTGTGCAGGTTCATTCCATCCTAAGCCAACTCTGAGACCACAAGGTAAGTATATGCATCAAAATCATGAGTATGAGGAGTTCTTGCTTATGTACATACTGTTTGCAAGAAGGACTCATGAGCATGAAGGTATTTTTCTTGATAATCTTTTGCTCTGATGCATATGGCCAAGATACATGTAACACATTGCCTACTCTGTCATGTTTATGCTCTCACATGCCTCTATATTTCATATTTACATGAGTGCATACATGTAGGGGGAGCCTATGCTTGTTACATGTTCTTCCAAAGCTTTACTTGCTGTTCTTTATATCTTTATCTAAAGCTTTGATGTATGTTGCCATCAATTACCAAAAAGGGGGAGATTGAAAGCACAAGTGCTCCCTAGGTGGTTTTGATAATTGATGACAACATATCTCTTGTTGGACTAACACTTCTATCTAGCATGTTTCAGATAAGTTCAACAATGGAGTGGCATGGACTAAAGGTTGTGGGAACTCCTTAGATGCTAAGGACAAAGGATTGGCTAAAGCTTCAAGCTCAAGACTCTTCATTTTACATTTTAGTGATCCAAGATCACATTGAGTCCATAGGAAAAGCCAATACTATCAAGGAGGGATGAGGTGTTGCTTAATGAGCCTCTTGCTTCATGTGCTTAATGATATGCTCCAAAATCCTCAACTACTTTCCCATATCCACATATGACCTAAACCCTAAGCCAAACTCGGTCCTACCGATTCTTCCTCATCCGGCGCCACCGAGTTTCACTTGTCATTAGCCACTGCCAAACCCTAGCAATTCGGT
>NC_053028.1:149419542-149440426 GCF_003073215.2 Triticum urartu | reverse complement strand
TTGGACAGTGCAAGTTACAATTCTCCGCAGCAATGACTGGAACGGGCTGCTCCCTGAAGTTCTTGCTCCAGGTGAAGAACCACCGCCACCTGACGGCAACCCACATCCTCTTTTCGGACCCGAGCTCACGGCAGAACATCTTTACCAACAGCAGGTCCACACCTGGTTGGTTCAGAACGGTGCTCCTGGTGCTGGAGATGCTAATCAGGGTGATGGGCATGGTCAGAACAATGCTACCTGGGATGCTTGGCCTGCTCCACCTGCACCACCATTGCCGCCACTTCCTCCTCACCTGGTGAATTATCAGGCCTGGCTAGCTGCACAAGGATTGACTGTCCAACATGGTATTGTGCCCGAAGACAACTTGACTGATAATGCTATGGATGCTTCACATGACACCTTCTCTGCTTCTGAGGATAGCTTTGACGACTCTGCTCTGATTCTGGTCCCACTATCTGCACCTGTGTATCAGCAGCATACTGTCCCTGAATCTGTTACTATCTCTGTCGCTCTGTACCACAATGGTCTTCAGTTTGGACTGTCTGCTCAAGGCTCTGACCTGATCAACCTACTGCTGCATGATCCCATCCCCCGTCAACATCTCAACACCTATATTTTTCATGCTCTTCGCCCCATGATTGCTGCCAGTGGTCCGTGGAGTGCTGGTTACGGCTTAAGGCCTAACAACATGGATCTTGAGGTCACTATGTCAACTGATGAGTTTGGGCTCACCTTCGCTCACTGCCATACTCCACCTAATGTTACTTCTTTTGTGACGATCGAAGAAATCCATGACGAGGCCTCACAGTACAATTTGGACGGCCAGCAGAATTAGATGGAAATTGTGCCTGCCGCCCCTGCTAGCCCTGGGCCTGTTACCAGTCCGATTGCTGACAGAATTGCCTCTGATCCACCTGGCCTGGCTGCTGTTAATGTTGTCTCTCTGTCGTCCGGTCCTGTGATCACTCGTGGTCGTCGCACCCGTCCCGCCGCTCCCATCTCCACTACTGAGGTGCGCCGGAGCAACCACTCTAACAAGTACAACAACTTCAAGACGCAGCAGGTAACTGACACTCGCCCTGTGATCTCTCGGGTCAAACCCAGGCTGGCTCCTTCGATTGGATCATCCTCTAAAGTGGCTCCACAGAATGAGATCTTACCACCCACACCAGTTGCAGTGCTTCAAGACATTGGCATCAACAGGTGCGCGATCCCTCCGGCGGAACTATCTGAAGAAATTCTCAATGCCTCACCACTGCCAGTTCAGAGTACGTCTCAAGAGATGGCCACTGATTCATTGGAGCCTCAGGGTGAGTCTGCTGCTTCCAGGGCCTAATTACTTGCTTTCCTCATGCCTCCGTCGATCTGCTGGAATGTTCTTTGTTGGAATATCCGTGGTCTGAACTCTGACGACAAGCAACTTGCTCTGAATAATGCGATCCGATCTAGTGGTTGTTCGGTTATTTGTCTGCAAGAGACCAAAAAGACTTCTTTTGATCTAGCGTTTATTAAGTCGTGCTGTCCCAGACAATTCGATAAATTTGCTTTTGTTCCCTCCCAAGGGATCAGGGGGCCTAGTTACTATTTGAAAAAGTTCTGTCTTTTTTGGTGATGTCATATTTTCTTCTGGTTTTGCTCTGGTTATTACTTTCACGAGTACCTTATCAGCTCATTCGTGGTCTCTGGCCAACATTTACGGACCTTGCTCTGGTGATGCTCATCTGGCGTGTACAAATTGGCTTTATGATCTTGTCATCCCCCCTACAGAAGACTGGCTTTTACTCGGCGATTTTAATTATATCAGAGGATCTGAAAACCGTAACAAACCTGGGGGATGTCCGAATGACATGTGCACGTTCAACGATATCATCTGCAAACTTAGCTTAATTGAACTACCCATCAAAGGCCGAATGTTTACTTGGAGTAATATGCAGCAGGAGCCCCTCCTCGAGTAATTAGACTGGTTCTTTACTTTGCTACATTGGACCAACGCTTACCCTAAGACCATGGTTAAACCCCTCAGTAAGCCTGTCTCTGACCATGTACCTTGTCTAGTGTCCATCCAGACCACCATCCCTCGAAGCAAAGTTTTTAGATTCGAACCATATTGGATTCTACACCCTGGATTCACTGACATAGTGATGGAGGTTTGGACTAGACCTGTTCGTTCCCATAATGCTGCCACTGTCCTTTGCTGTAAGTTCAAGGCACTACGATATGCCCTGAAAAATTGTAGCAAAACCATTTCTCGCCTCTCAGTGGCCATCGTCAACTGTAATGAGACCTTGGCACAATTAGATGAGCTTGAAAACAATAGAGTCCTGACAGTGCCAGAGATGAACTTCCGGAACATACGTAAGAAACATCTCTTGCGTCTCCTCAATTATCAAAACATATACTGGAAGAAACGTTGTACAATCCGTTGGATCAAATTTGGAGACGAAAATACTAAGTTTTTGCAAGCTGTTGCCACCAAATGATTTAGACGGAACAACATTGCTAGCTTCAGAAATGATGCGGGAGAAATTGTAGATGATCACGCTGAGAAAGAGGCTCTACTTCTTCCAACCTATACTGATCTCCTAGGCACTTCTCGACCAACTGAAATGAAGTTTAATCTACCTGACATCATACAGCGTCATGCAAATCTGGACCAACTGACTGATCCTTTCACACATGCAGAGATTGACGATGTGATTAAAGCTATGCCTTCTGATCGAGCACCTGGTCCGGATGGGTTTAGTGGTGCATTTCTTAAAGCTTGCTGGCCTTTGATCAAACACAACTTCTATTCTCTGTGTGACCAATTCTACGAAGGCAGCCTGGACCTCACAAGCATAAATGATGGTTTGATCACTCTGATCCCAAAAACGACCTCTCCTGAGACGGTTAATGATTACAGGCCGATCACACTCCTAAACTGTTGTCTAAAGCTCATTACCAAACTCCTGTCCAATCGCTTACATAGTGTCATCCTACAAATAGTTCACAGAAACCAATACGGTTTCATCAAAGGTCGCACGATCCAAGACTGCCTCGCCTGGGACTTCTAGTATATTCATTAGTGCCAAGCCTCAAAGCGAGAGATTATTCTTCTGAAATTGGACTTCGCCAAAGCCTTCGACACGATCGAGCACGCCCCCATGCTTAACATCATGAAACACATGGGCTTCAATGACAAGTGGCTGTCTTGGATTGATTGTATCTTTTCCACTGGCAGATCTTCTGTGCTGCTTAACGGGGTTCCTGGCCGACAGTTTCACTGCCGTACGGGTGTACGCCAGGGTGACCCACTGTCCCCCCTAATCTTTGTCCTTGCCACTGACCTCCTCCAGGCTGCCATCAATGAGGCCTTCTGACAAGGACAAATCCAACTTCCCTTCCCGTGCCCATGTCAAACGGAATACCCGGTGATACAATACGCCGATGATACGATTCTAGTAATGCCATCCTGCCTGCAACAAGCTGCCACCATGAAAGAGATGCTGACTAACTATGCTTCCTCGATTGTCTTGCGGATCAACTTTCATAAGTCCACACTTATACCAATCAATCTCTCTGCTGCTGCAGCCACTACCTTTGCAAATCTATTTGGTTGCTCTGTTGGGACGATGCCGTTCACTTACCTCGGACTACCCCTTGGTACCTCCTAACCTACGATCCTAGATCTCATGCCGCTTGTTTGCAGTGCTGAATGACGTCTCACCTCCACTATTGCAATGATGTCTTATGGCGGTAAGCTATCTTGGCTCAATGCTACGGTCACCTCGCTCCTCATCTACGCCATGTGCACGCTTAAGTTCCTGCCAAAACTGATTGAGATGCTAGACAAGATCAGGAGGAGATGTCTTTGGACCAAGAAATCTGAACAAGGTGAGAAATGCAACTCCCTTGCTGCATAGGAGATGGTCTGTAAGCCAAAGAAGCATGGAGGTCTCGGGGTCATCAACATCAAGCTGCAAAATGAAGCCTTACTAATGAAATTCTTACATAAGTTTTACAACAAGATGGATATACCATGGGTGCAACTCCTGTGGGATGCCTACTACACCGACAAGATACCACATGTTGTGCCACCGGTCGGCTCTTTCTGGTGGCGAGACATCTTGAAGCTCACTCCTATCTTCCGCGGCATCTCACAGGTACAAGTGGTGTCTGGCACGTCTGCGTTATTTTGGAAAGATCTATGGGGACACGATGTACTACAAAACACACACACCCATGCCTTCTCCTTTGCCATGCATGAAGATACTTCCATCAAGGGGTTTTTGGAGACCACGTTGTTATCGACGGCGTTTCACCTCCCGCTCTCGCCACAGGCTTTATCTGAGGTACGAGATATTCAAAGGCTCTCCATGTACATGAGCCCGAGCACCTCCATCAATGACGTTTGGCACTATATCCGGGGCAAAACAGAGTACAGATCAGCAGACTACTATCAGTATTTCTTCAGAGACGCCCATGCCCACCCCATCTTCAAATGTCCCTAGCGTTCACATTGCATCATGAGGATTAAGGTCTTCGGCTGGCTATTATTTCATGACAGACTCAACACACGTAACATGCTGAAACGACGCCATTATGACATCGGTGATGATCACAGCTGCCTTCTTTGTGGGGGCCCAGACGAAGAGACGGTGGATCATATGATCTTTACATGCCCTTTCAGTCAAGCGTGTTGGAGTCAACTGTGGATTGTCTGGCCGACATTTGACCGTCGTCTACATGTTTTGCAAACCACCAAAGACTCATGGAGCGGCCCTCTATTCCTCGACATTTTCCTCGTGGCAGCTTGGAGCTTATGGAAGGAAAGAAACAACAAGCATTTTAGAAGAGTGGACCCTTCCATCAACTCCTGGTTTTGGAGGTTCAAGGAAGACTTTGGATTACTACAGCACAGAACCAAGAGGACTCACTCTGCCCTCATAGCTTCCTTCCTAGCTAATCTTTGACACATTAGTAGTTCTCCAAACTATACCTACTTGGCTTGTATCTTCACTTTCACCTCTGATCATACCACACATCTTGGTTTGGTATGGTTGGGCTGCTTGTACATATGATGTAACTGTGTAAAACAACCCCATTATATATGAAAACACAGTAGGAGCCTCTCCTACTGTCCTTCCCATCAAAAAAATTGTAGATACGTTGGAGATGTATCAGGCATATTTCCTTTAGTCTCCCACTTGCACTAGAGTCAATAATCTAGATTACACAGTAATGATTCTAACAACCATGGAGCCTTGGTGCTGATCATGTATTGCTTGTGAGAGAGGCTTAGTCAACGGGTCTGCAATATTCAGATCCGTATGTATATTGCAAATCTCTATGTCTCCCACCTGGACTTGATCGCGGATGGAATTGAAGCGTCTCTTGATGTGTTTGGTTCTCTTGTGAAATCTGGATTCCTCTGCCAAGGAAATTGCACCAGTATTGTCATAAAAAAATTTCATTGGACCCGATGCACTAGGTATGACACCTAGATCGGATATGAACTCCTTCATCCAGACTCCTTCATTTGCTGCTTCCGAAGCAGCTATGTACTCCGCTTCACACGTAGATCCTGCCACGACGCTTTGTTTAGAACTGCTCCAACTGACAGCTCCACCGTTCAATATAAACACGTATCCGGTTTGCGATTTAGAATCATCCGGATCGGTGTCAAATCTTGCATCGATGTAACCATTTACAACGAGCTCTTTGTCACCTCCATAAACGAGAAACATATCCTTAGTCCTTTCTAGGTATTTCAGGAGGTTCTTGACCACTGTCCAGTGATCCACTCCTGGATTACTTTGGTACCTCCCTGCTAAACTAATAGCAAGGCACACATGAGGTCTGGTACACAACATTTCATACATGATAGAGCCTATGGCTGAAGCATAGGGAACACTTTTTATTTTCTCACTACCTTCTGCAGTGGTCGGGCATTGAGTCTTACTCAACTTCACACCTTGTAACACAGGCAAGAACCCTTTCTTAGCTTGATCCTTTTTGAACTTTTTTCAAAACTTTATCAAGGTATGTGCTTTGTGAAAGTCCAATTAAGCGTCTTGATCTATCTCTATAGATCTTGATGCCCAATATATAAGCAGCTTCACCGAGGTCTTTCATTGAAAAACTCTTATTCAAGTATCCTTTTATGCTATTTAGAAATTCTATATCATTTCCAATCAACAATATGTCATCCACATATAATATTAGAAATGGTACAGAGCTCCCACTCACTTTCTTGTAAATACATGCTTCTCCAAAAGTATGTATAAAACCATATGCTTTGATCACACTATCAAAACATTTATTCCAACTCCGAGAGGCTTGCACCAATCCATAAATGGATCGCTGGAGCTTGCACACATTGTTAGCACCTTTTGGATCGATAAAACCTTCATGTTGCATCATATACAACTCTTCTTCCAGAAATCCATTCAGGAATGCAGTCTTTACATCCAGTTGCCAAATTTCATAATCATAAAATGCGGCAATTGCTAACCTGATTCGGATAGACTTAAGCATCGCTACGGGTGAGAAGGTCTCATCGTAGTCAACTCCTTGAACTTGTCGAAAACCTTTCGCAACAAGTCGAGCTTTGTAGACAGTAATGTTACCGTCAGCGTCAGTCTTCTTGAAGATCCATTTATTCTCGATGGCTTGCCGATCATTGGGCAAGTCAACCAAAGTCCACACTTTGTTCTCATACATGGATCCCATCTCAGATTTCATGGCCTCAAGCCATTTTGCGGAATCTGGGCTCATCATCGCTTCCTCATAGTTCGTAGGTTCGTCATGGTCAAGTAACAAGACCTCCAGAACAGGATTACTGTACCACTCTGGTGCGGATCTTACTCTAGTTGACCTACGAGATTCGGTAGTAACTTGATCTGAAGTTTCATAATCATCACCATTGGCTTCCTCACTAATTGGTGTAGGTGTCACAGGAACCGGTTTCTGTGATAGACTACTTTCCAATAAGGGAGCAGGTATATTTACCTCATCAAGTTCTACTTTCCTCACACTCACTTCTTTTGAGAGAAACTCTCTCTCTAGAATGGACCCATTTCTTAGCAAAAAATGTCTTGCCTTTGGATCTGTGATAGAAGGTGTAGCCAACAGTCTCCTTTGGGTATCCTATGAAGACACATTTCTCCGATTTGGGTTCGAGCTTATCAGGTTGAAGTTTTTTCACATAAGCATCGCAGCCCCAAACTTTAAGAAACGACAACTTTGGTTTCTTGCCAAACCATAGTTCATAAGGCGTCGTCTCAATGGATTTAGATGGTGCCCTATTTAACGTGAACGCAGCTGTCTCCAAAGCGTAACCCCAAAACGATAGCGGTAAATCAGTAAGAGACATCACAAATCGCACCATATCTAGTAAAGTATGATTATGATGTTCGGACACACCATTACGCTGTGGTGTTCCGGGAGGCGTGAGTTGCGAAACTATTCCGCATTGTTTCAAATGAAGACCAAACTCATAACTGAAATATTCACCTCCACGATTAGATCGTAGAAACTTTATTTTCTTGTTACGATGATTTTCCACTTCACTCTGAAATTCTTTGAACTTTTCAAATATTTCAGACTTATGTTTCGTCAAGTATATATACCCATATCTGCTCAAATCATCTGTGAAGGTAAGAAAATAATGATGCCCGCCGCGAGCATCAACACTCATCTGACCGCATACATCAGTATGTATTATTTCCATCAAGTCTTTTGCTCGCTCCGTTATTCCAGAGAACGGAGTCTTAGTCATCTTGCCCATGAGGCATGGTTCGCAAGTATCAAGTGATTCCAAAAGCCCATCAGCATGGAGTTTCTTCATGCGCTTTACACCAATATGACCTAAATGGCAGTGCCACAAATAAGTTGCACTATCATTATTAAACTCATATCTTTTGGCTTCAATACTATGAACATGTGTATCACTACTATCAAGATTTAGTAAAAACAGATCACTCATCAAGGGTGCATGACCATTAAAGATATTATTCATATAAATAGAACAACCATTATTCTCTAATTTAAATGAATAACCGTCTCGCATCAAACAAGATCCAGATATAATGTTCATGCTCAACGCTGGCACCAAATAACAATTATTTAGGTCTAAAACAAATCCCGAAGGTAGATGTAGAGGTAGTATGCCGACGGCGATCACATCGACTTTGGAACCATTTCCCACACGCATCGCCACCTCGTCCTTAGCCAATCTTCGCTTAATCCGTAGCCCCAGTTTCGAGTTGCAAATATTAGCAACAGAACCAGTATCAAATACGCAGGTGCTACTTCGAGCATTAGTAAGATACACATCAATAACATGTATATCGCATATACCTTTGTTCACCTTGCCATCCTTCTTATCCGCCAAATACTTGGGCAGTTCCGCTTCTAGTGACCATTCCCTTTGCAGTAGAAGCACTCAGCCTTAGGCTTAGGTCCAGACTTGGGTTTCTTCTCTTGAGCAGCAACTTGTTTGCCGTTCTTTTTGAAGTTCCCTTTCTTCTTCCCTTTACCCTTTTTTCTTGAAACTGGTGGTCTTGTTGACCATCAACATTTGATGCTCCTTTTTGATTTTAACCTCCGCAGCTTTTAGCATTGCGAAGAGCTCGAGAATCGTCTTATCCATCCCTTGCATATTATAGTTCATCATGAAGCTCTTATAGCTTGGTGGCAGTGATTGAAGACATCTGTCAGTGACACTATCAACAGGAAGATTAACTCCCAGTTGAGTCATGTGCTTATGGTACCCAGACATTCTGAGTATATGTTCACTGAGAGAACTATTCTCTTCCATCTTGCAACTGTAGAACTTACTGGAGACTTCATATCTCTCAATCCGGGCATTTGCTTGAAATATTAACTTCAACTCCTGAAACATATTATATGCTCCATGACGTTCAAAACGTCCTTGAAGTCCCGGTTCTAAGCCGTAAAGCATGGCACACTGAACTATCAAGTAGTCATCAGCTTTGCTCTGCCAGATGTTCATAACATCTGGATTTGCTCCTGCAGCGGGTTTGGCACTTAGCGGTGCTTCCAGGACGTAATTCTTCTGTGCACCAATGAGGATAATCCTCAAGTTACGGACCCAGTCCTTGAAATTGCTACCATCATCTTTCAACTTTCTTTCTCAAGGAACGCATTAAAATTTAACGGAACAACAACACGGGCCATCTATCTACAACAACATAGACAAAGCAAAATACTATCAGGTACTATGTTCATGATAAATTAAAGTTCAATTAATCATATTTAAGAACTCCCACTTAGATAGACATCCCTCTAATCATCTGTAACGCCCTCGACGCAGCTATATCTCCCACGTGTCGAAGCACGACTTAGAGGCATAACCGCATTGAAAGCAATGTCGCAAGTGAGGTAATCTTCACAACAACCCATGTAAATAAGTAAAGGGAAAGGTACATAGTTGGCTTACACTCGCCACGTCACACAAATACATAAATAAGATTACATTCATCCAATACACTCAAGGTCCGACTACGGAACCAAAATAAAGATCAACCCCCAAATACGACAAAGTCCCCGATCGCCCCAACTGGGCACCACTACTGATCATCTGGGAAAGACACGTCGTAACGACGAGAGTCTTCATCGAACTCCCACTTGAGCTCGGTCATATCATCTGGAGCGGCATCATCGGTCCCTGCATCTGGTTTGAAGGAATTTGTGAGTCACGGGGACTCAGCAATCTCACACCCTCGCGATCAAGACTATTTAAGCTTATAGGTAAGGCAAAGGTATGATGTGGAGCTGCAGCAAGCAACTAGCATATATGGTGGCTAACAAATGCAAATGAGAGCGAGAAGTGAAGGCAAAAGCACGGTCGAACAACTATGATCAAGAAGTGATCCTAGAACAACCTACGCCAAGCATTACTCCAACACCGTGTTCACTTCCTGGACTCCGCCAAGAAGAGACCATCACGGTTACACACGCGGTTGGTGCATTTTAATTAAGTTCAGTTTTAGGTTATCTACAACCGGATATTAACAAATTCCCATCTGCGCATAACCGCGGGCACGGCTTTCAAAAGTTCAAATCTCTGCAGGGGAGTCCCAACTTAGCCCATCACAAGCTCTCACGGTCAACGAAGGATATTCCTTCTCCCAAGACAATCCGATCAGACTCGGCATCCCGGTTACAAGACATCCTCGACAATGGTAAAACAAGTCCAGCAACACCGTCCGAATGTGCCGACAAATCCCGATAGGAGATGCACATATCTCGTTCTCAGGGCACACTCAGATGAGACATCCTCTGAGTAAAACCAACCCTCAAGTTGCCCCGAGGTGGCCCCGCAGTCTACTAGGTCGGACCAACACTCAGAGGAGCACTGGTCTAGGGGGGTTTAATAAAGATGACCCTTGGGCTCCGGAAACCCAAGGGAAAAAGAGGCTAGGTGGCGAATGGTAAAACCAATGTTGGGCATTGCTGGAGGAGTTTTATTCAAGGCAAACTGTCAAGGGGTTCCCATTATAACCCAACCGTGTGAGGAACGCAAAATCCGGGAACATAACACCGATATGACGGAAACTAGGGCGGCAAGAGTGGAACAAAACACTAGGCATAAGGCCGAGCTAAAATTCCAGAAAATTTTATATGCTAATTGCCTAACCACAAGGCCTGAAGAATTCTTAACAAACAAGCTGAACAATTCCTAACAGTACATCAAGAAAATTCATCTATGCAATATCTACCAAACAAGCAAGCTATCTCCTAACTACTAACAATCCATCAACAAAATTCATCTATGCTGAAGAACATCTGACTGAAATCCATCTCCCACTACTCGGGTGACGAGAGAGGAGAGGGGGGAAGAGGTGAGGGGTGCATACCGGGAGGTGTGCTTGCAGCGGCGGCGAGTCCCCCCATGCTCAGCGAGCCCCCACAACCGTCGGTCGCCTACGCCCCTGCTGGCCCCCGCCTCCACGCCCTGCCTCGCCTCCGCCCCCTGCCGGCCCCGCCCCCGCCTCCGTTGCCGGCCCTGCCCCCGCCTCCGCCCCTGCTGGTTGCTTCCTCCGCAAGGCCATGGGTGAGGTCACCTGGTTGCTTCCGCTGCCGCCCGCCGCCACCTGGTCGGAAGACCTAGAAAAACGCTAAGTGTTGCTCTGTTCGATGCCACCCGCCGCCACCTGGTCGGAAGGTCCCACTTGTCACTGATACGTGAGAGCCGTGGTTTTATATACTATATGGAAAAATACCCACACATTAGCAACAATCTCTCTCTAGCCCAGCGGTAACGAACGAGCGAACCCAGCGCGACGTCATGGGTTCGAGTCCCCGCTAGCACATATTTTTTAGGGAATTAAACGCTCGCTCACCCACCTGTAAAATGGGTCCCGCCTATTAGTGTTGCAAATCGTTGCTCTGTTCGATGCCACCTGGTCCGAAGGTCCCACTTGTCAATGATACGAGAGAGCCGTAGTTCTATATAATGTATAGATAAACTCCCAGATGTGAGCAACTGTCCCTCTCTAGCCCAGCGGTAGCATGCGAGCAAACCAAGCACGAGGTCGTGGGTTCGAGTCCCGCCTCATGCATCTTTTCTGGGCGAATTAAGTGCTCGGCCCCACCTGTCAAATGGGTCCCGCCTGTCAATGTGTGCCCCGTCTGTCTATTGAATATTAAAACTCAAGCAAAAATGACACGTAGACAGTGACACATAAGGAAGGTTGCTGAGGTGGCTGCCAAATCATCCTAATTCATTCAAACTCAAGTGTAGTGACCATTTTATATTGGTCATTATCAGCTAGGCATGAGGCAGTGGACAGTGCTACTAGCATTACGACCATTTCCTCTAATGAAATTATGACCTTTCTGACCAAAATGGTCGTTATGGTTTAGGGTTTAGAGCCCCCAGACAGCTTTTGACCAATTGGTCTAAAATGGTCATAAATTTATGACCAATTCTTCGAGGGTCACTAACAGAAGGTCATAAGTTGACATATTTGTTGTAGTGTATCTGCTCAACCCCGATGATGTAGTTCATGTGCAAGGCATAAAGGCGGACAAACGTAAAATCCAGCTTCTTCACATGAAACATGTCGAATATGTAATCGAATTGGAGGAAGAACTTATCCGCAGGGAAGCTGTCGACGTACGACATTTGCCGCAGAACGTTAACCACGTAGAGTGGGTATCTTGGATCTTTCGAGGCGATGAGGCCTTTCTCTACCCGCAGCACATCATCATGAAGTCTCCTTAGATCGCCGAATCTGTCCCGTAGCGCTGTTGCAGGTAGGATTGGTTGACCGGGGATATGCCATTTATACGCATCAGGGATATCTATACGGTCCTGAAACCAAGGCTGCTGAGGCGGCTGGATCATAGAATCAGCTTTTTTGCCTTTCCTCGCTCTCTTCCTAGACTTCTTTACTACCGGAAGGTCGTCCATAATACGTTGAGACGACAATTTAGGCACCGACTCATGACGCTCAAACCCTGAGGAGGCACCGGTATAGACATACTGTTCAGCGCCATCTCGTCCTCATCCTCATCCATGGCGACGTCGTCAGTGACTAATCGAGCCTCCTCCTTACCCCGTCCGCTATCACCCAACCCGACACCCGACGCTAATTGGGTAGGTGGGGTGTTGATGTTCATACCTTGCTGAGGCTGCGTGCTCGTGGGTGTGCTCCCAGCCGCCACCAGACAAAGCAGACTCTTTGGCCACAACAGGACCCACCCATTGCAACAATCACCAAGCCGCCACGGTGTCTCGTCGTCACCCCCCACTAGTATTGGAGGAGGCAAAATCTCGTGGCCCGGTTTGACACTGGCCATGGAAACCTTGAAGACGTTCGGGGGGATCGACCGGCTATGGAACAATGGTTCCTTCGGCTCCATTATCGTCGCCTTCCCCACGTCCACCTTCTGGTTGCTGATGGTGTACAATATGGTGCACGGGGTTTCGTTGGCCTACAAAGAAAAGTCTGCGACATGAGACATCCGAATGGCAACGAAAACGGGAGATTATACATTTATATTGAAGGGGGCCGGTGTGACAGATATCGTGAGGCCATCGAGCTCAGCCAAAGACGAAGCACCACCGAGCACGTCCGGTGCGGGAGCAGGTGCTGGTGCAATGCTAGTCGAGCTGCTCCCCAAGAAGTCAGCAAGGGGAAAGTCCTCTGCATTTTTTTCTGGATTTTGCCTTGTCCAAGTGAAAACGCCTGTCACCAAGGAAGTAGACAAATCTGCAACCACCTGTTTTGCGGCAGCTACCGCTGTTGCGACTGTCTGAGATGATTTCTTCTCAACCGCAATCTCAACCTTCTTGTCGATGTTTTCTTCAGTTAACCTCCGTCTTTCCTTTCTCTCCTCCGTGGTCTCACGGTAGTACTTCTTCCACATGGCGCCGTATCCGACACCGTGCACGCGTCCATACAACGGTCGAGTATCCACCGGTTGTCGTTTCAATATGTTCAACGCCCGGTTGAATGGAGTGTCCCACTTGAGCCTCGCCAATGCCTCAGACGGCGAGTCGCTTTCGGCCGCAATCCAGTGCTGCTCTCTCTGCAAAAGGCACAAGGATCATTTACAAATATGAATAACGTGTGCAGTCGAATTGATCAGAAACTAAAATTACTAGCAGTCTCATGAACTCCATAATGACAGGTTTTGTCTCGTAAACCTTCTTCACTGGGTCCCAACGGTGCCGGGCCCTGAGGACGTCATGCTCCTGCGGGGCGGTGAAATCCGCCAAGGGGTCTGGGATGCCCAGACTTGCGGCTTCCGCGTCCTCCTTGGCCCATTTGGACCTCTTTCCGCCGTAACCACGGCTTCCGAGGTGGTGGCTCCCAATGTTCCTCTCTTGAAGCCCCTTCATGTACTTAGACTTTTTTTGGCAGCTACGGCCTCGCAAGCCTCCTTGGATATTTGAAAATGCTCTTTCATGATTGTCGGATTATCCTTTACAATCTCAGAGTAGGGTTCCTTCTTGTCGATGATCTTTGTTTTCACTCAATTTTTCCAGGCGGCCAACGCGTCGCTAAACTTGGTCATGGCATGTTTTTTTATCTTCTTCATTGCCGGGTCCTCATCTGGATCTTCATAATCCTTCTCATTCCAGCCCGGGTACAAGAATATCTGTTGAAACTTTTTTAGGAGGGAGCTCCTCATATTTTCTATCTTCTGTAGTTTGATTGCCGTATGATGCAGCCTATTTGATTGCCGTAGCATCGACGCGCTTCTTCAGGCGCCTTTGGCTCAAAATTGCCGTCGTCCACCTCCGTGACCACCAGTCTAGTAGTCCTGAGTTTGTTAGGAGGCCGTTGCCTCTTTGCCTTTGGTTCTACACCGGCTCCGCTCCCCGAGGCAGCGCCGGTCTCAGTCTCAGCGCCGGTCTCGATGCCGGTCTGAGTCTCAGTGCCGGTCTCAGTCTCAGCACCGGTCTGCGTGTCGGCAAGGCTAAAAAAATCATCTGTCGCCCGGTAGACGTCGTCTCAATCACCAGAACCCTGTCCTTCATCGTTGCTAGCCATGTTTCCTACGATTAAATCTAGTCAATTAATTCTAGACCTAATAAAATGAATAATGACATAAAAAAGGCATATTGTTTTGCAGGAACGTTGACTCCTTCCCGGGGTGGCAAATCCCGGGCACTCGATATGTCCTAGTTTGTAGCACAAGTCATGCCGAAAATCATGGAAAATTTCGGCATGGCCTTTGCTAAAAAGTGGACAAATCGAGAACCTGGATTTTGCCGGAACGGAAATGAATCAACATTCCGGCTAAACATAGGCCACTCGACTTCATTCCCTGGAAACAACAAAAGGCCACTTGGGCACAATCGAACCACTTCAATGTCGATTATGATCAATGAGCAAACACAGGTGAGGATTTTTCATATACCATGACCACTTCAAATTTGCATCTCCTAGTGTTTGACACTTCAAGAAATCTACACAAATCTCATGCTCTCTGAAACTTAATTCAAAAACCAAATATAGATGGATGAACCCTAGAACTCAAATTATGAACCTAGAACTCAAATTATGTCCTAGATTTTTGTCCTAATAAAAATTCACTAAAATTAAGAACCTACTAGACTGGCAACACTAATAGAAATTTATATTTTTATATTGATTTTTTTTCTCTAAACTAAATCCCACCACCCTAGTTAACATCTAGTTAAACCTTACTTTCCTAACATTTGTAATTAAACACTACAACCCTAACCCTACCGCCCTAGTTAAGCATATACAATTTTTTCCTACGGGGAGGGAGGCAGGGGCGTCTCTGTCAAAGCCCTATCTAAATTATTTTCCTAACTAAATTAACCTAACTAAATTCTTTTCCTAACTAAATTAACCTAACTAATTTATAGAGAGAGAGGAGGGGTGGGGGCTTACAGAGGATGGCTCTGGTGGTGGCGAGGGAGGCAGGGGCGTCTCCAGCGACGACGAGGGAGGAAATTGTGGCGAGGCAGGATCCGGTGGCGTCGACTACGGCTCCGGGGGCGTTGATGTGGCCGGCAGAATACATAACCATTTAAACGAGTACCAATATAAGTGAGTTGCCTAGCCTGTACTCTATCATCTGCCTTTAACTACGGTGCAAATAGCCTCTACAAATATCCTGAAAGAAATCATTAGCAATAAAATTTAGAGCCATGATAAAATCATGTTTCAAGTTATTACTGTTGACACTACTACTCGTATCCAATCAGCTTTAGCCCAAAAAGTGATATTTGAACCAATCACAGAGCAAAATCAAATATGGGTGTTTCTTGTCATGCAGATAATATTGCAAGAAACTACTGTGTATTACTCATAAAATCCAGTAGCTTACTCAATCAAGTGTTTGCCACTACTCTTATCAGTTTTCATTAATCAAACAGTATAGCGTACAAACCTGACATCAAAAAATAATTCAAATCTCAAGCAAATATGCTTCACTCTCTCAGTCTTGTACAGACTTCTGAGTAATAGAATAGAACAAACTTGAACAAAAAAGAAGGATGCACTTACTTAATTTGAGGTAGCAGCTTCTATAGAGCAGACGATATGGGAAAACATGAAGAACTTGAAGAAAAAAAATTCAAGTAAGATGCAAGTAATAGCAGAAAAGAATTCGTGACCTCAAGCAAATCTATGTCACTCACCCAGACCCAACTCCTCCGTAAAGACTTCCGATTAACATAAGAGAACAAACACCTGTGTTTTGCCACGGAACAATGGCTAGTTGCTAGAATTACTGTTTTCCCTTCCCTTTCCTTATCTCCCGTTCTCCACTAATAATAAAGTTAAACATTTTATAAAGCCAAATTGCATAATGTGGATTTTTAAAGGAAAAAATGCACTACAACATGAAGTGATGTTTGACACACAACCTAGCAAACAAATAAAGATTAATTTGGTCAGAACTAAGGTCAAATTCTGCCTGACTCCGTAATATTATTCTTCATACACAACTAATCTTTTACTCTAATGTGTTACAACACAACACTTAAGAAATCACTTACACAACAGCAGAACCATTCATAGTGATAGCCGAAGACCTTCACTATTAAATATATGTGCAACATGATCATGTCACAATCATGCACAAGAATGCCCCATCAGCTTGAGAAACTTCATGTTGTAGATATTCCCACCACTTTTTTGGATTTGCAAAGATGCATCTATATTTAAAAAGATTACAAATTCAAATTACACATGCTGAAATAAAAAGTCATTTTCATAAGATCTAGAAATCCAAGATTTACACAAAGAGAAGTAACATAATTTGATTTATAGGTGAAGAAATTTTGCTGGAACTATCACATTGCATCAGCTGATTATACTGTGAGCAAAGTATGTTTGTATACTACTTACAACTGCTTGAACTTTGCGGCGCATAGAGAAATATAAGCAGAGTTCATCGCAGTTACATGTAAACAGAAATCTTCTCTGCACATCATACCATATTTTCAGATTGCGGGATGGTTACATCAGATTCCCATCAAAGTTCAAGTAGAAGTAGATAATATTAAATAAAATAGCTTCAGTTTGATCTGTTCCACTCCTTTTGCTAACACTTCAAATTTTTGAAAAACCGTGGCTACCTCTTGTAAACCACACTACTGCAAACCCCAAAAGAGCTCTTGGTTTTAAAAAAAACAATCTGAAGCCATCATATAATTTGAAGTTGAAAAATATTTTTTTACTGAGACAATAGTATTATTTAAATCTGCTAAATCTATGCAGTGTAATTATGTTTCTAGTAATGTGCAGGCATGAAATATAATGTTTTCAAAAGTCTATATTAAGGCCAGAAGCTTGCGCTCAACTATGCAGATGAAGGGCAAGTAAATAGGCACCTACAAAAACCTGCGATTTGGTGCTGGAATAATGCCGCGTTGTAGCGGTAGCGTCATGGAAGAGCGGCGAGTCCTCTTAGGATGAGCAGCGAATCCTTGCTCGATTAGGCGGCTCACACGTTGTCGGAAGCAACGGCGGTGGCGAGCATCTGCGCTCAGAATACTTTCCTCATCCATATGCTGATTTACACAATGTCATCATATAAAACAAAGCTTGATGATGCATTATACCAGCAAAACATGGACATAAAGAAAGTTTAATCTTGACCAAACATATACTTAAAAACAAAAACTCAAATCAAATACTACTGAAGTTGCTTGTCTATTACCATGAGAACTAAAATACTTCGTATTATTCAGTTAGTATGTAAACAGAAAGGATTTTATGATATATCTTTCTATGAACTAAACCAAACATAATTCCTTTCTAGGGCTGCATCCAGAAAAGTAAAATACATTGCTTGTGGTAGTAGTGGGTGAACAAGCAGGCCACGAACAGATGGATCTTCATTGAATCTTGACACTGAATCCATCACCCCATCTTCTGCGCAGTTCCAAGGGAACTCCGACAACAAAGATTTTATACTGATTTCCTCACAACCCTGCAATTTAAATCACCTATCAATACAACCATGAATTCACCTCTATGCTTGTAATGGATAGGAAGAGAGAGGAACATGTAGAACCAGTAGGAGGTCCTCGCGCTGCCCATCAATCGGCCCCTGCTCCTAGCTTCGCGTGCTCTTGTTCCCCAACCAAGTATGCATCCCCTGTCAGACCGTCCCCACTCTCGCACGAACGCGACATGTACGCGCGGCGGCATCTGACTCCGCTCCTTGGCTCAGCCGCTCATCACCAAGGGGTGGAGAAGATGCTGACAAACGGAGTTCCGGCGAAGCCGGCAGATCGGCGGCACGACGATGTCGAGCGCCCCCAGAACGAATAGACAAAGAAGAAAACTGGCCACGCGGCCACGCGTGGTGGCGGCGCCCTGCTCGAACGCATCGATAAGATGGGGTGGGGCGGGAGTGGAGGCGCGGTGGAGTTAGAGATGGGATTGGGAGGACGAGTGGCCGGCGGCGGTGGCGGCGCCCTGCCTGAACGCATTGGTAAGAGGGGGCGGGGCGGGAGGTGGCGGCGCGCTGGGGCGGGGCCGGAGGTGCTGGCACGCTGGAGGTCGACAGGATTTGGGAGGGCGAGTGGCTAGGTTTTTTTATTTTCTTTTCTCTCATCTGTACCGCTTCGGGTTGACTTATTATAACGACTGCGGATTAAATAACTAAAACATCAGGGACTTTTTGCAAAAACTCCAGGACGGTGAACCCAGAGACTCAATCTGTGCTTTATTATTAGGGAGAGATTTTGCTCTACATTTTATTTTTTCCTTTCTCCTTTTTCTATTTCTTTCTTTTTCATTGACTTTTCCATTTGTTTTTCATTTCATTTTATTTCCATTAGAGTAGCGCTCTCCGCACGAAACGCACTGCTACTTATGTCCTAGCGGTAGCACGCTTCTCTCAAGACTGCTACTGCTATGCGTAGCCTTTCGTTTTGGCAATGGGAATATTAGTCGTAGCGCTTTTTCATGTGCACGCGCTACTGCTACTATTGTATCTGTAGCGCGGTTTTCGCACGCGCGCTACTGCTACTTAGAACTAGCGCCCGTTTTTTCCACGCGCTACTGCTAAATTTCTGTGTATAAGGTTATCCCTAGTAGTGTAATATCATGTATATAGGCATCACGTCCGAGACAAGTAGACCGACTCCTGCCTGCATCTACTACTATTACTCCACTCATCGACCGCGATCCAACATGCATCTAGAGTATTAAGTTAAAAACAGAGTAACGCCTTAAGCAAGATGACATGATGTAGAGGGATAGACTCATGCAATATGAAGAAAACCCCATCTTGTTATTTTCGATGGCATCAATACAATACGTGCCTTGCTGCCCTTACTGTCACCGGGAAAGGACACCGCAAGATTGAACCTATAGCTAAGCACTTCTCTCATTGCAAGAAAGATCAATCTAGTAGGCCAAACCAAACTGATAATTCGAAGAGACTTGCAAAGATAACCAATCATACATAAAAGAATTCAGAGAAGATTCAAATATTATTCATAGATAGACTTGATCATAAACCCACAATTCACCGGTCTCAACAAACACACCGCAAAAAGAATATTACATCGAATAGATCTCGACAAGAGAGGGGGAGAACATTGTATTGAGATCCAAAAAGAGAGAAGAAGCCATCTAGGTACTAAGTATGGACCCGTAGGTCTGAGGTAAACTACTCACACTTCATCGGATAGGCTATGGTGTTGATGTAGAAGCCCTCCGTGATCGATGCCCCCTCTGGCGGAGCTCCGGAACAGGCCCCAAGATGGGATCTCATGGATACAGAAAGTTGCGGCGGTGGAATTATGGTTTCGGCTTCGTTTCTGATCGTTTGGGGGTACGTAGGTATATATAGGAGGAAGGAGTACGTCGGTGGAGCAACAGGGGCCCCATGAGGGTGGAGGCCACACATAGGGTAGGCAGGCGCGCCCCCCTACCTCGTGGCCTCCTCGTTTCTTTCTTAACGTAGGGTTCAAGTATCCCGGGTCATAATCTTCCTAAAATTCACGTTCCCGAAGGTTTCATTCCGTTTGGACTCTGTTTGATATTTCTTTTCTTCGAAACCCTAAAACAGGCAAAAAACAACAATTCTGGGATGGGCCTCCGGTTAATAGGTTAGTCCCAAAAATAATATAAAAGTGGATAATAAAGCCCAATAATGTCCAAAACAGTACATAATATAGCATGGAGCTATCAAAAATTATAGATACGTTGGACGACCACCTATTCGGACGTCTAAGGAATATGGCTCCCCCCTCCTGGCTCCCCCTCCCTCTCCCACCTCCTCTGAGCTCCATGGTGACTTCTAGGCTACATGCCCATGGAAGGACTCATGCATTGGGATTTTGCGCCGGGACTTGCCCTAGCAGATCAGGTGAGAAGAAGGTTTGGATCCACGGTCCGTTTTTCCCCCTCTCGGGACTACAAGGAATTTTTTTGGTGGTCTCTTTCTCTTCGGCCTCTTTCGTTCTCTCGGAGGAATCGGTTGGCATTGCGTTGCAATGTTGTATTGGGGGTATCAGTTCTGGTTTTCATGTGTCCAAGATCAACGCTCGCTCTTTTAAATTCTCTATGGCCAATAACAAAGTGGGGCATTTCATTCATCGCTTACGGGACATAATTTGGCTGGATTTTGTTTGTCACTTCCATCTATTCAATGGACGTTTTGCTCCCGCGCCGGTTGTGTCTTCTTGTTGGCACGCTGATCAAGAACTTTTGGATATCTCTGCTCATCTTCCATTGGCCATTAAGCCTTCCATCAATTTTTTGCACTCTAGTTCTTAGAGAGACTCAGGTTCTAGTTTGATCCTGGGCGGATTTGGCTTAACCCCAATTGATCACATGCGATTTTCAAATGCTAATGCTGCTGAGGCATCTACATCGTTGGCTCAAGATTCTTTGGATCTTCAAGGGTTTTCTATGAAAGACCATTA
>NC_053028.1:149288755-149418542 GCF_003073215.2 Triticum urartu | reverse complement strand
AACCCCGCCCCGCCGCCTCCCATCGCCGCGCCGCACCCCGCCGACCCGCCGGAACCCCGCCCCGCCCGCCGGAGTGCCTCGCCGCAGGTATAGCCGCCGCCGTTCGCCGTTCATTTTTTTTTAAAAAACCGCCTCGGTTTATTTTTTTTCGAAACCCTAGATCGGTTTATTTTTTTCTCTGGTTTATTTAATTAGTGAACGTTCACCGATCCGTTCGTTTTAGCGAACGTGTTCACCGGTTAGTTTCTGTTAACGAACGTCCGTTCAATTAACTGTTCGTCAGTTTTTTTTTCTCGGATTAAATCCGCGATTTTTCTGATCGCGATTCGTGATCCGATTTTCGTTTTAGTTTATCTTTTCGCTCGTTTATCGGAATCAGGCGATTCAAGTGCCTAGAGTTTCGTCTCGAAACCCTCTATCCGTTTAACTAACTTAAACAAGATTTTGCTACTGTAAAATTTGCCCTAGATCCAGATTTCTAGAATGAAGTTGTTTTCTTTCGCAGTTTGACTTTCGTTGCTTTGTTCGATTTGATTCTTTTTGCCAACCGGAGTTCTTAAGTTGAACCTTCTGGTTAGATCTCTTATTTGAGTTTTACTTGTGCATTAGATGAGTACTTATTGTATGCTTGTTGTTTGTCTGCGATAGAATACCTGGAGTGCGCCGCCTATTACTTCGAATCATTAGGTTTCGCGGAACATCAGCAAGGCAAGTAACACTTTGATCATACCTTTTCTACTACCCATTCTTATTGCATTAGATCAATCCTCACACATTGCATGATTAGGATCTAATTAAATTGTGGGATGGGAAGTAGATGAGGTAGTACCTATTACCTGTTATTATCAAACCTTTGGGAGTTACTTCTACGTTTGCTTATTATGCCATGCTATGCCAGTAGACGTGGATTGGGTGAGTGAAATCCATGATAGATGTGAGATTGTTAATTAATGGTTTATCTAAGGTGGCAACTTAAACACACATCTGGATGGATTGAGGCACCTGGGTATTCCAGGACTTGCCTGTTTTCTTTTGGACCGCCACCCAGGCTCAAAGGGATCATGAGACTATTCATGCTAGAAACTTCCGTGTGCAGCCACAAGCTATTATGGGCTCTAGCATAGTTGACTAAGTTGTGCGAACTCTTACAGTGGTAGACTAGCAGATGTAGGGGATGTAGGTGGTACGGTCTACCCGATCGTAAGGTGCTAGCGCTTCTGAAAGACTATGTCTCGGTCATCCGTCTTCTCAAACACCATGTAGTGCGAGAAACCAAGCGGAGGCGATCGAGTTTTGTGGGGAAAAGTGCGCAAACCTCTGCAGAGTGTAACAAACTAATCATGATTAGCCGTGTCCCCGGTTATGGACATCTTGAGTATCTAGTACTTGGATTTTCATGTGAATCTCAACATGTTACTCTAAATTAATTTTGTTGGGTATGATGATACTTAATTGGGATTGAGAATGCTGTCAACCATTCTCAATGTTTAACAACTACCATGATAGTTAAATAAATTTTATTCCTTTGAAGTAGGGAAAAATTGGCTTTACGCAAAACTGTAACCATAGAGCTTTCCACCAGCCAAATATGCATATAGTATAGCTGTTTCATTCCATTACTCTCTCTATGTGTTGCCTTGCCAGCATATTCCATGTGCTGACCCATTTTCGGACTGCAACGTTAATGTTGCAGACTTTTCAGACGACGATTAAGGAGTTTTCAGGTCGTGGTTCTATACTCAGTGATGCCGTTGGAGTTGATGGACTCACTTATCTTCCAAGCCTTCCGCTGTTATCGTTATTAGATGGCCTTAAGCCATATTTATTGTAATAAGTTCTCTTTTGAGACACTCGATGTAATAAGTGTGTGATTGCTACTCTGCTATAAATCCTCCGAGTATTGTGTGGTGTCAGCATTACTGATCCAGGGATGACATCGGAGCACAGAGATCAGACTGTTTGAGGTCTGGTCGCTACAGAGATGGTATCAGAGCACACGCTGACTGTAGGACACGACCACTAAGCTAAAGACCTAGATCACTATTCACTCTCTTCTCTTCTGACCTCTCATCTTTTCTACTCTTTAGAATGGCGGATGCAAGGAACAAGTTCACACAACCGGATGAAGATACACCCTTTGGACGACACTTGAAGGAAGTCGCTAGATACCTGAACATAGGAGTACCAAGCTTCACGGGAACCTACAACGCCACTTTACCTGAAGAAGAGCGCTGGATGATTCAAGTTCAAGTTCCAGGAAGGACGTTCATGCCAGTCACTGAGCCCATAGAGTTTTCTTTTGATGCACCAACTTGGAGTCTAGGAAAGAGCATGGCAGCTCACATCGCCATGGGACGCATTGGAGAAGTCTACCGCAAGGATCTCAAAGATACTATCTACCAGGTTTGTGGGTGCCGAGATGAGCACTGGGAGATGATCAGCACCAGGAAGGATAGATCAATCGCAGCTTTTATCCAGGAGTTAAACCATCACATTCGACGACAGGAGAATCAGATGTGCGCCGACATGAATGATCTGAAGAAGGCTAAGACTAGAATCAAGGAACTGGAGGAAGAACTCAAGGCTACACGTGAAGATTATGACAAAGAAATTGAAGTATTGGTGGAGAAGAATAACGACTTGATCAAGAAGATTGGAATATTTATGGGAGGCCCTACGCCAGTAGATGAAGACGAAAAACCCAAGGAGATTAGCCCGGAAGACTACATCATCATCGACGGCACCGACTCGGAACGAGATAGTAGCGATGATGACTATGTTGATGAAGCTAGAGCAGATATCATGGAGTCAACGACTGTAGAATATTTCTAGTAGACCTCCTCATCAGTAGTAGTAGTCCACCATATAAATATAGTAGTCCGAGCACTTTTGCGATAGATAGATCGATTGTATGCCTTGGTTTGATTGATTGAAGTGAATTGTTTGTTTTTGCCTCATGTGCATATGGGTAGTGTTTTCTCTTTAGACCCCCTCTATTCTTATATCTCATCTTTTCTAAACCCTCAGATGCCTCCGAGACGTGACCCCGAATTTTCCTTCCCACCGGAGCTCACCCAGTTGATCCAGCAGCAGAACACATTGATGCAGTTGCTAGTCCAGAATCAGAATCAGGGGAACAACAACAAAAACCCACCACCACCACCACCACCTGTTGACCACTTAGCCCGTTTTCTTAGGCTGAATCTGTCGATGTTTTCCAGTAGCACCGAGCCGATAGTAGCAGATGATTGGCTCCGCAAGATAGCTAGGGAGTTGACCACAGCAGGATGCACAGATGCGGAGAAGGTGAAGTTTGCCGCACATCAGCTAGAAGGACCCGCAACATCATGGTGGGAGAATTTCACAGCCACTTTCCCAGTCGACACTGTCACATGGGACCAGTTTCAGCAGGCCTTTCGTACTGCACATGTTTCAGCAGGAGCTATGGCCATGAATAAGCATGAGTTTCGCAACTTGTGCCAAGGAGGACGGACAGTTGGCCAGTATGTGGAGGAATTTAGTAAGCTAGCATGTTATGCCCCAGATGACGTCGCTACGGATGCAGCTAAACAAGAGAAGTTTCTGGAAGGACTGAATGATGAGTTGAGCATGCAGTTGATGGTAGCCACCTTCAACAACTACCAGGAGCTGGTAGATCGTGCTCTTATGATTGAAGGGAAGCAGCAGCAAATTGAGAATCACAAGAGGAAATATGGACAAGGAAAGTACAATTCAGGAGCTCAGTAGAAGCCACGTTTTACCCCTAGACCGGGAGGACATTTTCAGCATACCCATGGAGGAGGTAGCTCGCACAATCACAATGGCACCAAGAATGGTAATGGCAATGGAGGACGCAACGGCCAGAACCGCACCAACCCATCAACCCCAGCCAAGAAGGACCTAAGCCAAGTCACTTGTTATAAGTGTTCGAAGACCGGACATTATGCCAATGAATGTCCTGAAGGCCAAAATGGCAATGGAAGTTCTGGGAAGAAGCCGAACCCTTTTAACAGGGGACAGGTGAACCACGTTAGCGTGGAGGAGGTTGAAGCTCAGCCCGATGCAGTAATAGGTAAGTTTTTGGTTAAGTCATTTACTGCACTCGTTCTTTTTGATACTGGTGCATCGCATTCATACATCTCAAGGGGATTTGTGGATAAGTATAACCTACCAACCCAAGCCCTTAGGTCACCCATGTTAGTAACCTCGCCCGGAGCAGAGTATGTGGCTAGTCTATGGTGTGATCGGTTACCATTAAGGATTGGTAACTATGTTTTTCCCTCAGACCTAATAGTATTGGAATCTCAAGGATTGGATGTGATATTAGGTATGGATTGGTTATCAAAGTATGAAGGGAATATTGAGTGTGCTAGTAAGTCAATTTTGCTTACTACCCTAGAAGGGAGAAGGATCAAGTATGTATCCCGGCATGTGCCATGGAGGACTCAAGTAAATTGCCTAACAGGGGTTGTGCAGGAGGAAGTACCAGTGGTAAGGGATTTCCCTGATGTATTTCCAGAAGAGTTGTCAGGCATGCCATCGGATAGAGATATTGAGTTTTTGATTGAGCTATTGCCAGGCACAGGGCCAATATCAAAGAGACCATATAGGATGCCAGCAAAGGATTTGGTGGAAATTAAGAAGCAGATTAAGGAGTTATTGGATAAGGGATATATTCGCCCAAGTTCTTCACCTTGGGGATCGCCAGTACTTCTAGTGGAGAAGAAGGATGGATCGTTAAGGATGGTTGTTGATTATCGAGGATTGAATGAAGTAACGATCAAGAACAAGTACCCACTACCAATGATCAACGATCTGTTTGATCGATTGCAAGGAGCTAAGGTATTTTCCAAAATCGATCTGCGATCAGGATACCACCAGTTGAAGATTCAAGAACAGGATATTCCGATGACAGCTTTTACTACCAGATATGGGCTATATGAGTACACCGTTATGTCATTTGGTCTGACTAACGCAGCTGCCTATTTTATGAACATGATGAACAAAGTGTTTATGGAGTTCTTGGATAAGTTCGTCTTAGTGTTCATTGATAATATCATGGTTTACTCAAAGAATGAAGAGGAGCATAAGGAGCATTTGCGTTTGGTACTTGGAAAGCTCAAAGAACATCAATTATATGCCAAATTCAGCAAATGTGAGTTTTGGTTGAAGGAAGTAGGATTCCTCGGACATGTTATATCTGGAGAAGGTATAGCAGTAGATCCCGCTAAAGTTGAAACCGTGACCAAGTGGGAAGCCCCAACAATAGTTGGAGAGATCCGAAGTTTTCTTGGACTCGCAAGATACTATCGGAGATTTATTGAGAATTTCTCAAAGATTGCGAAGCCTATGACGGAGTTATTAAAGAAGGATACCAAGTTCATATGGACAGAGGAATGTGAGGTTAGTTTCCAGGAGTTGAAGAAACGCTTGGTTACCTCACCAGTGTTGATTTTGCCAGATCAGACCAAGGATTATGAGGTGTATTGCGACGCTTCACGTCGAGGACTTGGAGCAGTGCTTATGCAGGAAGGGAGAGTTGTTTCATATGCCTCAAGACAACTGAAGCCTCATGAGTTAAATTATGCCATGCATGATTTGGAGTTAGCAGCCGTAGTGCATGCATTAAAAACATGGAGACATTTCCTCATTGGAAATTATTGTGAGGTGTACACGGATCATAAGAGTTTGAAGTACATTTTCACACAGAAGGAGTTGAATCTCAGACAAAGGAGATGGTTGGAGCTTATCAAGGATTATGATATGAGATTGCATTATCACCCCGGAAAGGCTAATGTAGTAGCTGACGCATTAAGCCGTAAGAGCCATGTCTATACGTTAATGATGGGAGAAATACCCAAGGAGTTAGTAGAAAATCTTCGTGAACTATGTTTGGAAATAGTTCCAAGAGGCGATGTAACAGCATTGGAGATTCAGTCAACTTTGATGGATAGAATCAGAGAAACTCAGAAAGCTGACAAAGAGATTGCCACTATAAAGGAGAAACTGAGCAAAGGAAAAGCTAAGGGATTTCGTGAGGATGAGCACGACACCCTATTGTTTGAAGACCGTGTTTACATGCCCAACGACCCGGAGATCAGGAAGTTGATTTTGCAAGAGGCACACGACTCACCGTATTCAATTCACCCAGGAAATACCAAGATGTATTTAGATTTAAAGGATATTTTCTGGTGGACCGGAATGAAGAAGGATATTGCGGAGTATGTAGCAGTTTGTGATGTATGCCAGAGAGTAAAAGCAGAGCATCAGAAGCCAGCAGGATTGTTACAACCATTGCCGATACGCGAATGGAAGTGGGATAAGCTAGGCATGGATTTTATCACGGGATTGCCCAGGACTCGTTCAGGCTATGACTCGATTTGGGTTGTAGTCGATCGACTGACGAAAGTAGCTCATTTCATCCCAGTAAAGACCACTTACACCAGTGCTAAGTTGGCAAAGGTATACATGACCAGGATCGTATGTCTGCATGGAGTTCAAGGAGTATCGTATCAGATAGAGGAACCCAGTTTACCTCAAAGTTCTGGAAGCAGTTGCATGAAACCTTGGGTACCAGGCTAGAATTCAGCACAGCTTTTCATCCACAGACAGATGGACAGACCGAGAGAGTCAATCAGATTTTGGAGGATATGCTGAGAGCTTGTGCGCTGGATTATGGATCTAGTTGGGACGACAATTTGCCATATGCAGAGTTCTCTTACAACAATAGTTATCAAACCAGTATAAAAATGGCCCATTTCAAAGCTTTGTACGGAAGGAGGTGCAGGACACCGCTGTCATGGGACGAAGTTGGAGACCGCCAGTTGTTTGGTCCTGACTTGATTAAAGAGTCTGAACAGAAGGTGAAGTTGATTTGCGATAGGCTCAAGGTAGCCCAGTCCAGACAGAAAAGTTATGCAGATTCTAAACGTAAGGAGACAGTTTACGAAGTTGGAGACAGAGCTTATCTTCGAGTATCTCCACTTCGAGGAACAAAGCGTTTTGGAGTTAAAGGGAAGTTAGCGCCACGATTTGTAGGACCATATCGAGTTTTGGAGCGTATGGGAGAAGTGGCCTACAAGTTGGAATTGCCCGAAGGATTGTCAGGAGTTCATGATGTGTTCCATGTTTCCCAGTTGAAGAAGTGTCATGCGGAGATGGCTGACATCCCATTGAGAGATACAGTGCCTTTGGAAACTATTCAGTTGGATAATGATTTGACCTACGAGGAGAAGCCAGTCAAGATTCTCGAGTTTGCCAACCGAGTTACTCGCAGCAAGGTTATCAAGTTTTGCAAAGTTCAGTGGAGCCACCACTCAGAGGATGAAGCCACCTGGGAGCGAGAGGAAGATTTGTTCAAGGACCACCCACACCTATTTTCTAGCCAACCCGAATCTCGAGGGCGAGATTCACCTTAAGGGGGGTAGGTTTGTAACATCCCAAATTTTCAATTTGGAATGTTATACATTAGATCATCAATGCATATCATATTTTATTTACATTTTGGTTGATCCTAGAAATTCTACGCAACTCAATGACCCACGGAGAGAGTTGGGGATTTCGTTATTTTCATATTTGAGTTTTCTCAAATTTTGAGAATAGGATCATTTGATTTTATTTATTTTATCATCAATTATTTCTATTATAAAAATATGAGAGAGGGAATAAAATGACTTTCCAAAAATAAAGAAATATTGAGGATTTAATAATAAAATCAAATAAGATTTTATTCAGGAGTTTTTCGGTGTTTTATTTGAATTTAGGAAAAAAGTGCGTTTTTCAAAATTGCATTTAGGTCCCAAATAAATGTTCACCTTGTGAGGCTTGATTTTAGAAGCCCGTGAAAATTTATTTCGGAATTTTTGGAGTCCGTTTAGTATTTCTTTTTATTTTCTTCTGAGCGGATTATTTAAAAAAAGACGCGCCGCGCGCCGGCTGGGCCAAGGCCCAGCCGACGGGCCCCCCCGCCGCCTGCCGTCCGAGTCCGGCTCGGAGCCGCCCCGTCGTGCCCCCTTCCCCAAGGTAGCACACCCCCCCTCCTTAAATACCGGACCCCCGCCGCCCCTCACCTCACCCCACCCCGCCCCGAGCCGCCCGCCGAGCCGCGCCGCCGCAGTCGCCCCGCCGCCCGTGCCGCCCGCCGCCTCCCGTCGCCGCGCCGCACCCCGCCGACCCTCCGGAGCACCGCCCAGCCCGCCGGAGTGCCTCGCCGGAGGTATAGCCGCCGCCGTTCGCCGTTCGTTTTTTTAAAAAAACCGCCTCGGTTTATTTTTTTCGAAACCCTAGATCGGTTTTTTTCTCTGGTTTATTTAATTAGTGAACGTTCACCGATCCGTTCGTTTTAGCGAATGTGTTCATCGATTAGTTTCTGTTAATGAATGTCCGTTCGCTTAACTGTTCATCAGTTTTTTTCTCGGATTAAATCCGCGATTTTTCTGATCGCAATTCCTGATCCAATTTTCATTTTAGTTTATCTTTTCGCTCGTTTATCGGAATCAGGCGATTCAAGCGCCTAGAGTTTCGTCTCGAAACCCTCTATCCATTTAACCAACTTAAACAAGATTTTTCTATTGTAAAATTTGCCCTAGATCCAGATTTCTAGAACGAAGTTGTTTTCTTTCGCAGTTTGACTTTCGTTGCTTTGTTCGATTTGATTCTTTTTGCCAACCGGAGTTCTTAAGTTGAACATTCTGGTTAGATCTCTTATTTGAGTTTTACTTGTGCATTAGATGAGTACTTATTGTATGCTTGTTGTTTGTCTGCGATAGAATACCCGGAGTGCGCCGCCTGTTACTTCGAATCGTTAGGTTTCACGGAACATCAGCAAGGCAAGTAACACTTTGATCATACCTTTTCTACTACCCAGTTTTATTGCATTAGATCAATCCTCACACATTGCATGATTAGGATCTAATTAAATTGTGGGATGGGAAGTAGATGAGGTAGTACCTATTACCTGTTATTGTCAAACCTTTGGGAGTTACTTCTACGTTTGCTTATTATGCCATGCTATGCCAGTAGACGTGGATTGGGTGAGTGAAATCCATGATAGATGTGAGATTGTTAATTAATGGTTTATCTAAGGTGGCAACTTAAACACACATCTGGGTGGATTGAGGCACCTGGGTATTCCAGGACTTGCCTGTTTTCTTTTGGACCGCCACCCAGGCTCAAAGGGATCATGAGACTATTCATGCTAGAAACTTCCGTGTGCAGCCACAAGCTATTATGGGCTCTAGCACGACAAAACCTTCCGGCTGCATCATATACAATTCTTCCTTAAGGAAACCATTAAGGAATGCCGTTTTGACGTCCATTTGCCATATCTCATAATCATAGAATGCGGCAATTGCTAACATGATTCGGACGGACTTCAGCTTCGCTACGGGTGAGAAAGTCTCATCGTAGTCAACCCCTTGAACTTGTCGATAACCCTTAGCGACAAGCCGAGCTTTATAGATGGTCACATTACCATCCGCGTCTGTCTTCTTCTTAAAGATCCATTTATTTTCTATGGCTCGCCGCTCTACGGGCAAGTCAGTCAAAGTCCATACTTCATTTTCATACATGGATCCTATCTCGGATTTCATGGCTTCCAGCCATTTGTTGGAATCCGGGCCCGCCATCGCTTCTTCATAGTTCGAAGGTTCACCGTTGTCTAACAACATGATTTCCAAGACAGGGTTGCCGTACCACTCTGGTGCGGAACGTGTCCTTGTGGACCTTCGAAGTTCAGTAGGAGCTTGATCAGAAGTATCTTGATCATCATCATTAACTTCCTCTCTAATTGGTGCAGGCACCACAGGAACATTTTCCTGAGTTGCGCCACTTTCCGGTTCAAGAGGTAATACTTCATCAAGTTCTACTTTCCTCCCACTTACTTCTTTCGAGAGAAACTCTTTCTCTAGAAAGGATCCATTCTTGGCAACAAAGATCTTGCCTTCGGATCTGAGGTAGAAGGTATACCCAATAGTTTCTTTAGGGTATCCTATGAAGACGCATTTTTCCGACTTGGGTTCGAGCTTTTCAGGTTGAAGTTTCTTGACATAAGCATCGCATCCCCAAACTTTTAGAAACGACAGCTTAGGTTTCTTCCCAAACCATAATTCATACGGTGTCGTCTCAACGGATTTCGACGGAGCCCTATTTAAAGTGAATGCGGCAGTCTCTAAAGCATAGCCCCAAAATGATAGCGGTAAATCGGTAAGAGACATCATAGATCGCACCATATCTAATAGAGTGCGATTACGACGTTCGGACACACCAAAGTTACGCGGTTGCAGGTGTTCCAGGCGGCGTGAGTTGTGAAACTATTCCACATTTTCTTAAGTGTGTGCCAAATTCGTGACTCAAGTACTCTCCTCCACGATCTGATCGCAAGAACTTGATTTTCCTGTCACGTTGATTCTCAACCTCACTCTGAAATTCCTTGAACTTTTCAAAGGTCTCAGACTTGTGTTTCATTAAGTAGACATACCCATATCTACTCAAGTCATCAGTGAGGGTGAGAACATAACGATACCACTGCGAGCCTCAACACTCATTGGACCGCACACATCAGTATGTATGATTTCCAATAAGTTGGTTGCTCGCTCCATTGTTCCTGAGAACGGAGTCTTGGTCATTTTACCCATGAGGCATGGTTCGCATGTGTCAAATGATTCGTAATCAAGAGACTCTAAAAGTCCATCTGCATGGAGCTTCTTCATGCGTTTGACACCATATGTGACCAAGGCGGCAGTGCCACAAGTATGTGGGACTATCATTATCAACCTTACATCTTTTGGCATTCACACTATGAATATGTGTAACATCACGTTCGAGATTCAATAAGAATAAACCATTGACCAGCGGGGCATGACCATAAAACATATCTCTCATATAAATAGAACAACCATTATTCTCAGATTTAAATGAGTAGCCATCTCGCATTAAACGAGATCCAGATACAATGTTCATGCTCAAAGCTGGTACTAAATAACAATTATTGAGGTTTAAAACTAATCCCGTAGGTAAATGTAGAGGTAGCGTGCCGACGGCGATCACATCGACCTTGGAACCATTCCGACGCATCGTCACCTCGTCCTTCGCCAGTCTCCGTTCATTATTCCGCAGCTCCTGTTTTGAGTTACAAAAGTGAGCAACCGCACCGGTATCAAATACCCAGGAGCTACTAGAAACTAGTAAGGTACACATCAATTACATGTAATCAATATAAGTACTTCGTTGCCGGACCTGACCGCTGCAGTCCCTAAGAGCATTGGGGGCAGTTGACCAGTGGACCCTTCCCTTCAATAAAAACACTCAGTCTCGGGCTTGGGTCCATTCTTTGGCTTCTTCCCGGCAGCTTGCTTACCGGGCGCGGCAACTCCCTTGCCGTCCTTCTTGAAGTTCTTCTTACCCTTGCCTTTCTTGAACTTAGTGGTTTTATTCACACCATCAACACTTGATGGTCCTTTTTGACTTCTACCTCTGTCTGATCAGCATTGCAAATACTTCAGGAATGGTCTTTTCCATCCCCTGCATATTGAAGTTCATCACAAAGCTCTTGTAGCTTGGTGGAAGCGACTGGAGGATTCTGTCAATGACCGCGTCATCCGGGAGATTAACTCCCAGCTGAGTCAAGCGGTTATGTAACCCAGACATAGTGAGTATGTGCTCACTGACAGAACTATTTTCCTCCATCTTACAGCTGAAGAACTTGTCGGAGACCTCATATCTCTCGATTCGGGCATGAGCTTGAAAAACCATTTTCAGCTCTTCGAACATCTCATATGCTCCATGTCTCTCAAAACGCTTTTGGAGCCCCGGCTCTAAGCTGTAAAGCATGCCGCACTGAACGAGGGAGTAGTCATCACACGTGTCTGCCAAGCGTTCATAACGTCTTGGTTCTGTGGGACGGGTGGATCACCTAGCGGTGCTTGTAGGACATAATCTTTCTTGGCAGCTATGAGGATGATCCTCAGGTTCCGGACCCAGTCCGTATAGTTGCTGCCATCGTCTTTCAGCTTGGTTTTCTCTAGGAACGCGTTGAAGTTGAGGACTACGTTGGCCATTTGATCTACAAGACATATTGTAAAGATTTTAGACTAAGTTCATGATAATTAAGTTCATCTAATCAAATTTCATCTTATGAACTCCCACTAGATAGACATCCCTCTAGTCATCTAAGTGATTACATGATCCGAGTCAACTAGGCCGTGTCCGATCATCACGTGAGACGGACTAGCCAACGTCGGTGAACATCTTCATGTTGATCGTATCTACCATACGACTCATGCTCGACCTTTCGGTCTTCTGTGTTCCGAGGCCATGTCTGTACATGCTAGGCTCGTCAAGTTAACCCTAAGTGTTTTGCATGTGTAAAATCTTACACCCGTTGTATGTGAACGTTAGAATCTAACACCCGATCATCACGTGGTGCTTCGAAACACGAACTGTCGCAACGGTGCACAGTTAGGGGAGAACACTTCTTGAAATTTTATGAGGGATCATCTTATTTACTACCGTCGTTCTAAGCAAATAAGATGTATAAACATGATAAACATCACATGCAATCATAATAGTGGACATTGATATGGCCAATCCATGATAGATGTGAGTTGTTAATTAATGGTTTATCTAAGGTGGCAACTTAAACACACATCTGGGTGGATTGAGGCACCTGGGTATTCCAGGACTTGCCTGTTTTCTTTTGGACCGCCACCCAGGCTCAAAGGGATCATGAGACTATTCATACTAGAAACTTCCGTGTGCAGCCACAAGCTCATTATGGGCTCTAGCATAGTTGACTAAGTGTGCGAACTCTTACAGTGGTAGACTAGCAGATGTAGGGGAGTAGGTGGTACGGTCTACCCGATCGTAAGGTGCTAGCGCTTCTGAAAGACTATGTCTCGGTCATCCGTTTCTCAAACACCATGTAGTGCGAGAACCAACGGAGGCGATCGAGTCTTGTGGGGAAAAGTGCGCAAACCTCTGCAGAGTGTAACAAACTAATCATGATTAGCCGTGTCCCCGGTTATGGACATCTTGAGTATCTAGTACTTGGATTTTCATGTGAATCTCAACATGTTACTCTAAATTAATTTTGTTGGGTATGATGATACTTAATTGGGATTGAGAATGCTGTCAACCATTCTCAATGTTTAACAACTACCATGATAGTTAAATAAATTTTATTCCTTTGAAGTAGGGAAAAATTGGCTTTCCGCAAAACTGTAACCATAGAGCTTTCCACCAGCCAAATATGCATATAGTATAGCTGTTTCATTCCATTACTCTCTCTATGTGTTACCTTGCCAGCATATTCCATGTGCTGACCCGTTTTCGGGCTGCAACGTTAATGTTGCAGACTTTTCAGACGACGATTAAGGAGTTTTTAGGTCGTGGTTCTATACCCAGTGATGCCGTTGGAGTTGATGGACTCACTTATCTTCCAAGCCTTCCGCTGTTATCGTTATTAGATGGCCTTAAGCCATATTTATTGTAATAAGTTCTCTTTTGAGACACTCGATGTAATAAGTGTGTGATTGCTACTCTATTATAAATCCTCCGAGTACTGTGTGGTGTCAGCATTACTGATCTAGGGATGACACCGGAGCACAGAGATCAGACTGTTTGAGGTCTGGTCGCTACAGCAGGACTTCTCCCTTGTCCTCAGGAACGAATGTAATTACTCACAAAGCATATTCATGTTCATAATCAGAGGGGTAATAATATGCATATATGATCTGAACATATGATCTTCCACCAATTAAACCAACTAGCATCAACTACAAGGAGTAATCAACACTACTAGCAACCTCCTAGCACCAATCCCAGACTTTGAGACAAGAATTGGATACAAGAGATGAACTAGGGTTTGGAGATGAGATGGTGCTGGTGAAGATGTTGATGGAGATTGCCCTCTCCCGATGAGAGGAGCGTTGGTGATGACGATGGTGATGATTTCCCCCTCCAGGAGGGAAGTATCCCCGGCAGAACAGCTCTGCCGGAGCTCTAGATTGGATCTGCCAAGGTTCCGCCTCGTGGCAGCGGAGTCTCGTCCCGAAAAGTTTCTCCCTATTTTTTCTCATCGAAAGACCTCATATAGGAGAAGATGGGCATCAGAGAGCCACCAGGGGCCCACGAGGTAGGGGGCGCGCCCTAGGGGGGCCACCCTCGTGAGAAGGGTGTGGGCCCCCTGGCCTTCATCTTTGGTGAGGATTTTTCTTTATTTCTTTTAAGATGTCCCGTGAAGTTTCAGGACTTTTGGATTTGCGCAGAATAGGCCTCTAATATTTGCTCCTTTTCCAGCCCAGAATTCCAGCTGCCGGCATTCTCCCTCTTTATGTAAACCTTGTAACATAAGAGAGAATAGCCATAAGTATTGTGACATAAAGTGAAATAACAGTCCATAATACAATAAATATCGATATAAAAGCATGATGCAAAATGGATGTATCAACTCCCCCAAGCTTAGACCTCGCTTGTCCTCAAGAGAAAAGCCGATAACAATAAATATGTCCTCATGTTTAGAGGTAGAGGCATCGATAAAAATAAAATACAGACATGAAGGCATCATGATTATTCTTATAACAACAACATATATAGATTTTGTCATATGATTACTTATGTTCAAGTGATGATCTATTCACAATGCAAAAGTATAAATCATAAACTTTATTGGGCTCCAACAAACTATAATCTCAGTCATTGAAGCAATTGCAATTTATCATAACATCAGGAAGAGTCTATGTCAGAGCTAAAAAGCAAGTCCACATACTCAACTATCATTTAGTCCTCCATAATTGCTAACACTCATGCAATACTTGTGGTTACGGAGTTTTAATCGGACACAGAAAGATAGGGGCTTATAGTTTTGCCGCACAAATTTTTACCTCAAGGGTAATGTCAACAATAATGGTTCATGCTCCCCTACATCGAATTAGATATATATATATCATGTTCTTTCCAACATGCTGAGCTTGCCAAAGGATAAAATGAAAAAGGAAAGGTGAAGGTCACCGTGACTCTTGCATAAGGTAGAATATAATAATAAAGGATAGGCCCTTCGCAGAGGGAAGTAGAGGTTGCCATGCGCTTTTATGGTTGGATATATAAAATCTCAATGCGAAAGAACGTCACTTTATATTGCCACTTGTGATATGAACCTTTATTATGCAGTCTGTTGCTTTTATTACTTCCACATCACAAGATCGTATAAAGCTTATTCCTCCCACACCAATCAATCATACATATTTAGAGCAATTTTTATTGCTTTGCACCGATGACAACTTACATGAAGGATCTTACTCAATCCATAGGTAGATATGGTGGACTCTCATGGCAAAACTGGTTTAGGGATATTTGGAAGCACAAGTAGTATTTCTAATTGGTGCTGAGAATTTGGCTAGCATGAGGGGGAAAGGCAAACTCAACAAGTTAGAGAAACCATGACAACATACTTTATCTCAGATAGAAGAAAGACATAACTCATTACGTTGTCTTCCTTGTCCAACATCAACTCTTTAGCATGTCATATTTTAATGAGTGCTCCCAATCATAAAAGATGTCAATGGTAATATACCTATATGTGAAAACCTCTCTTTCCTTATTACTTCCTATTAATTGCAACAATGACCTAAGCTATGTCTGCTAATTCCCAACAACTTTTAATCATCATACTCTTTCTATGTGAAGTCATTACTCTCAATAAGATCAATATGAACTTTTTGTTTCTTTTTATTCTTTTTATCTTTTCTTTTATTCACCCAAGATCATGGCAAAATAATCAAGCCCTTGACTCAACACTAATCTTTATTATATATAACTCACGGACTCGATTACATAGAGAGATCATAAAGCAAAACTCAAAACTAGATCATGCCATAAACTTTATTCTACTAGATCAAGATACTACTAATAGGATCGAACTAAGAAAAATGGTAAAGGTAGGAGTTGTGATGGTGATACGATACCGGGGCACCTCCCCCAAGCTTGGCAGTTGCCAAGGGGAGTGCCCATACCCAGATACTCAATTCTTCTTTGTTGGAGGAGACGGTGGAGGTGTTGTTGATGATGCGGGCTTGTCATCCATCTTCCAAGGCATAGGTTCACCATCATAGAAAGATGATCGAGTCTCCGGAATCCTCAAATCTGCAGCCAAACTCATTCTTCTGAATCTATATTCATACTCACAGTTTTGGTTTTAAAGGTCATAGACTTGGGCTTGGAGGTGCTCGATCTTCTCATGTAGCTTGAAGATGGCCTCCTCGGTGTTCTTGGCATCCGGCTTGTAGTTGTTAGTGAACTCCGCGAGCATCATGTGGCCAGCGTTGATTCCACGCTCCACCATCCTTTGGCACTTGAAAACTTGTTGCTCCACTGCTTCGAGCCTCGTCTCCATGCTTCCGGTCCCCTTTGGTCCCTCTTCATCGCGGATGTGCAGCAACCCATCACGCATCTCAATGGTTTGAGGGTGTCGCAGCACCTCCGCGAGGTAAGGGTTGATGACCTTCTCGAAGAACTTGTCCTTGGAGGCGCTTGGGGCCGTCATGATAACCTAGATCTGTCAGAAAAACAGCTCGAAACAAAAACAGGAGATTTTTGCGTGATACGGGAGTCAAAACCTTCGGGAGAATATATAATGAATTTTTACCGACCAAAATACGTAACGTGCAAGAAAACGGAGTCCGGAAGGCACACGAGGCGCTCATGAGGTAGGGGGGCGCGCCCAGGGGGGTAGGGCACGCCCACCACCCTCGTGGGGCCCTCGTGTCCTTCCCGTACTGCTACTTATTTTTCTATTTTTCTAAATATTCCAAAACGGAGAAATATTGCCTTAAAAATTGTTTTGGAGTCGGTTTACTTACCGTACCACATACCTATTCCTTTTCGAAGTCTGAAACGTTCCGGAAAGTATCCCTTATGTATTCCTCCGGGGTTATGGTTTCAATAATATTGGTTTCAACATTTATGGGATTACCTGAGATATAATGTTTAACTCTTTGACCATTTACCACCTTCGGATTTGTGCCCTCGAAGTTGTTGATTTTTATGGCACCGGAACGATAGACCTCTTCGATAACATAGGGGCCTTCCCATTTAGAGAGAAGTTTTCCTGCAAAAAAATCTTAAACGAGAGTTGTATAGAAATACATAATCACCTACATTAAACTCACGCTTTTGTATCCTTTTGTCATGCCATTTTTTAACTTTTTCTTTAAACAACTTGGCATTTTCATAAGCTTGGGTTCTCCATTCATCAAGTGAGCTAATATCAAATAACCTCTTCTCACCGGCAAGTTTAAAATCATAGTTGAGTTCTTTAATATCACAGTATGCCTTATGTTCTAGTTCGAGAGGTAAGTGACATGCTTTTCCATACACCATTTTATACGGAGACATACCCATAGGATTTTTGTATGCAGTTCTATAAGCCCATAATGCATCATCAAGTTTCTTAGACCAATTCTTTCTAGACCTATTAACAGTCTTTTGCAAAATTAATTTGAGCTCTCTATTGCTCAACTCTACTTGACCACTAGACTGTGGGTGATAAGGGGATGCAACTCTATGATTAACATCATATTTAGCAAGCATTTTACGGAAGGCATCATGAATAAAGTGTGAACCACCATCAGTCATTAAATATCTAGGGACTCCAAACCTCGGAAAAATAACTTCCTTAAGCATTTTAATAGAAGTGTTATGATCAGCACTACTAGTTGGAATAGCTTCTACCCACTTAGTAACGTAATCAACAACAACTAAAATATGTGTGTATCCATTAGAGGCAGGAAAAGGTCCCATATAATCAAAGCCCCAAACATCAAACGGTTCAATAACAAGTGAATAATTCATAGGAATTTCTTGACGTCTACTAATATTACCAATTCCTTGACATTCATCACAAGACAAGACAAACTTATGGGCATCCTTGAAGAGAGTAGGCCAATAAAAACCAGATTGCAATACCTTATGTGCAGTTCTATCTCCAGCGTGGTGTCCTCCATAAGACTCGGAATGACACTTGCGTAGGATCTGTTCCTGTTCATGCTCAGGTACACAACGCCTAATAACACCATCTACTCCTTCTTTATAAAGATGTGGGTCATCCCAAAAGTAATGTCTCAAGTCATAGAAAAAACTTTTTCTTTTGCTGGTATGTGATAGGTGGTATAAACTTAGCAACAATATAATTAGCATAATTAGCATACCATGGAGTACTACGAGAAGTACTTATAACATTTAATTGTTCATTAGGAAAGTCATCATTAATAGGTAGTGGGTCATCAAGAATATTTTATAACCTAGATAAATTGTCTGCAACGGGGTTCTCAGCTCCCTTTCTATCAACAATATTCAAATCAAATTCTTGTAGAAAGAGAACCCATCTAATAAGTCTAGGTTTAGCATCTTTCTTTTCCATAAGATATTTAATAGCAGCATGATCAGTGTGAATAGTTACTTTAGAATCAACAATATAAGATCTGAACTTATCACAAGCAAATACAACTGCTAAAAGCTCTTTTTCAGTAGTAGCATAATTTCTTTGAGCATTGTCTAGAGTCTTACTAGCATAATGAATAACATTTAATTTCTTATCAACTCTTTGCCCTAGAACAGCACCTACCGCATAATCACTAGCATCACACATAATTTCAAAGGGTAAATTCCAATCAGGTGGCTGAACAACAGGTGCAGAGACTAATGCTTTCTTAAGTATTTCAAATGCTTCTACACAATCATCATCGAAGACAAATGGTATATCTTTTTGCAATAAATTAGTTAGAGGCCAAGAATTTTTTGAGAAGTCCTTAATGAACCTCTTGTAAAATCTGGCGTGACCAAGGAAACTTCTTATACCTTTGATGTCCTTGGGACATGGCATCTTTTCAATAGCATCAACCTTGGCTTTATCAACTTCAATACCTCTTTCAGAAACTTTGTGCCCCAAGACAATACCTTCATTAACCATAAAGTGGCACTTTTCCCAATTCAAGAAAAGATTAGTTTCTTCACATCTCTGCAAAACTCGATCAAGATTGCTCAAGCAATCATCAAAAGAGGAACCATAGACGGAAACATCGTCCATGAAAACCTCACAAATCTTTTCACAAAAGTCAGAGAATATAGCCATCATGCATCTTTGAAAGGTAGCAGGTGCATTACATAAACCAAAAGGCATACGTCTATAAGCAAAAGTACCAAAAGGGCATGTAAAAGTAGTCTCTGATTGATCTCTAGCCGACACAGGTATTTGAGAGAAACCAGAATAACCATCTAGAAAGCAATAGTGTGTGTGTTTGCATAATCTTTATAGCATTTGATCAATAAAAGGTAAGGGGTAATGATCTTTCTTAGTAGCTTTATTTAATTTACGGAAATCAATTACCATCCTATAACCTGTGATAATTCTTTGTGGAATCAATTCATCTTTATCATTAGGAACAACAGTAATACCTCCCTTCTTAGGGACACAATGGACAGGACTTACCCACTCACTATCAGCAACGGGATAAATTATACCTGCCTCCAGAAGCTTGAGTATTTCTTTTCTTACCACTTATTTCATTTTAGGATTCAGACATCGTTGAGGATCACGAACTGGTTTGGCATCTGCTTCCAAATTTATTTTATGTTGACATAGAGTGGGACTAATGCCCTTAAGATCATCAAGAGTATATCCAATAGCAGCATGATGCTTCTTCAGAGTTTTCAATAATCTTTCTTCTTCATGCTCTGAAAGGTTAGCACTAATAATAACAAGATATATCTTCTTTTCATCAAGATAAGCATATTTAAGATTATCAGGAAAAGGTTTAAGCTCAAACACGGGATCACCCTTGGGTGGAGGAGGATCCCCTAGGATTTCAACAGGCAAATTGTGTTTCAGAACAGGTTCCTGTTTAAAGAATACTTCATCTATTTCCCTTATTTCTTTCATGAACATATCATTTTCATGGTCTAGCAAATAGTGTTCTAAAGGATCACTAGGAGGTACGGCAATAGAAGCAAGACCAATAATTTCATCCTTACTAGGTAATTCTTCCTCACGATGTTGTTTACTAAATAGAGAAATTAAACTCATGAACCATATCATCCAAGCCAACAGTAACAACATTCTTAGTGCAGTCTATGGTAGCATTGACAGTATTTAAGAAGGGTCTACCAAATATAATGGGACAAAAGCTATCTTGTGGGGACGTAAGAACAAGAAAATCAGCAGGATATTTAGTTTTCCCACACAAGACTTCAACATCTCTAACAATTCCAATTGGTGCAATAGTATCTCTATTAGCAAGTTTAATAGTAACATCAATATCTTCTAACTCAACAGGTTCAATTTCATTCTTAATTTCTTCGTATAAAGTATGCGGTATAACACTAGCACTAGCACCCATATCACATAAGCCATGATAACAATGATCTCCTATTTTAACAGAAATAACACGCATGCCTACCACAGGTCTATGTTTATCTTTAGCACAAAGTTTAGCAATTCTAGCAGTTTCACCTTCAAACTGAATAACATGCCCATCAATATTGTCAGACAAGAGATCTTTAACAATAGCAATATTAGGTTCTACTTTAACTTGCTTAGGAGGTGTATAAGTTTTAATATTGCTTTTACGAACAACAGTTGAAGCTTTAGCATGATCCTTTACTCTAACAGGGAAAGGTGGTTTCTCAACATAAGAAGTAGGAACAATAGGATCATTATAAGTGACAGTCTTTTCCTCAACTTTAATAGGTGCAGCTACTTTTACTTCTATGGGAGGATGATATTTAAACCACTTCTCCTTAGGGAGATCAACATAAGTAGCAAAAGATTCACAAAAAGAAGCTACTATCTTAGAGTCAAGTCCATATTTAGTGCTAAACTTACGGAAAATATCGGTATCCATAAAAGATTTAACACAATCAAACTTAGGTGTCGTACCTGACTCCTTACCTTTGTCGAGGTCCCAATCTTCAGAGTTGCGTTTAATTCTATCCAATAAATTCCATGTGAATTCAATAGTCTTCATCATAAAAGAGCCAGCACAAGAAGTATCAAGCATGTTGCGATTGTTTTCAGAAAGCCGAGCATAAAAACTTTGCATGAATATAACATTGATTTAATCCTCCCCCAAGCTTGAGCGATGCTTTCTCCTTCGCGAGGCCAGAAATTATATATATAATTGCGATCACGATGAACAAGATGCATAGGGTAATACTTTTGATGAAATTCCAGCTTCAATCTTTTATAGTCCCATGATCTCATATCATCACATTGCCTATACCATACCAATGCGTCTCCCTTCAAAGATAAAGGGAAGACCTTCTTCTTAGCAACATCATCGGGTATACCTGCAAGCTTAAATAATCCATAAACTTCATCCACATATATTAAGTGCTCATCAAGATGCTTTGTTCCATCTCTTGTAAAAGGATTAGCTAGCAGTTTTTCCATCATAGCCGTAGGAAATTCAAAAGGAGTTTCATTTTCAATAGGTTCAGTAGGTTGAGGAGCAACTCTTTGCTCTACTGGACAGGGTGAAGATACCCCGAACAAGCCCCTCAGAGTATTACTTTCCATAGTAACAAGTGACAGTAAATTTCAGCACACTATATAAATTTTTCCTTACCAAATTCCACCTACCAAAGGCGCTACACTCCCCGGCAACGGCGCCAGAAAAGAGTCTTGATGACCCACAAGTATAGGGGATCTATCGTAGTCCTTTCGATAAGTAAGAGTGTCGAACCCAACGAGGAGCAGAAGGAAATGATAAGCGGTTTTCAGCAAGGTATTCTCTGCAAGTACTGAAATAAGTGGTAACAGATAGTTTTGTGATAGGATAAATTGTAACGAGCAACAAGTAACAAAAGTAAATAAGTGCATCAAGGTGGCCCAATCCTTTTTGTAGCAAAGGACAAGCTGGAACAAACTCTTATAATAGGAAAAGCGCTCCCGAGGACACATGGGAATATCGTCAAGCTAGTTTTCATCACGTTCATATGATTCACGTTCGATACTTTGATAATTTGATATGTGGGTGGACCGGTGCTTGGGACAAGAATTGGATACAAGAGATGAACTAGGGTTTGGAGATGAGATGGTGCTGGTGAAGATGTTGATGGAGATTGCTCTCTCCTAACGGGAGGAGCGTTGGTGATGACGATGGTGATGATTTCCCCCTCCAGGAGGGAAGTATCCCCGGCAGAACAGCTTTGCCGGAGCTCTAGATTGGATCCGCCAAGGTTCCGCCTCGTGGCGGCGGAGTCTCGTCCCGAAAAGTTTCTCCCTATTTTTTTCTCATGAAAGACCTCATATAGGAGAAGATGGGCATCGGAGAGCCACCAGGGGGCCCACGAGGTAGGGGGCGCGCCCTAGGGGGGCCACCCTCGTGAGAAGGGTGTGGGCCCCCTGGCCTTCATCTTTGGCGAGGATTTTTCTTTATTTCTTTTAAGATGTCCCGTGAAGTTTCAGGACTTTTGGAGTTGCGCAGAATAGGCCTCTAATATTTGCTCCTTTTCCAGCCCAGAATTGCAGCTGCCGGCATTCTCCCTCTTTATGTAAACCTTGTAAAATAAGAGAGAATGGCCATAAGTATTGTGACATAAAGTGAAATAACAGTCCATAATACAATAAATATCGATATAAAAGCATGATGCAAAATGGACGTATCACCTCCTTGCTTCTTTCTTGACGTCCACTCCAAGTCCCCTAGATCACGTTTGTTCCAAAAATAACTCTCCCGAAGGTTTCATTCCATTTGGATTCTGTTTGATATTCCTTTTCTGCAAAACACTGAAATAGGCAAAAAACAGCAATTTGCACTGGGCCTTGGGTTAGTAGGTTAGTCCCAAAAATAATATATAAGTGTATATAAAGCCCATTAAACATCCAAAACAAATAATATAATAGCACGAAACAATCAAAAATTATAGATACGTTGGAGACATATCATGCCTGCACGGGCTACTGTTCATCCACCGTCGACCTCCTCTAGCCTCCACCTGCGACTGTTCATCCACGGGCTCCTATTCATCCAGCCTCCACCGCTCCTCCAGTGGCTACTGTTCAACCAGACCTCTCCACGGGGTCCTATTCAACCACCCCTCCATGGGATACTATTCATCCATCCCTCCACCGGCTATTGTTCAACCAGCCCTCACGGGGTCCTATTCATCCAGCCCTCCATGGGGTCCTGTTCATCCACCCCCAACAGGCTCGATCTGGGTCCTGTTCATCCAGCGGCAATGGCCTCTACTACCACGGGGTCCGGTTCATCCAACCCCCCCAACAACGCTCACTGTTCATCCAGAGGCAGCATCGATCGGCTTTAGTTAGCAGCAGTAGCGAAGGAAGCGCTCGATCGGGTTCAGTTAACAGCCATCGGTCGATCGCTCGGGTTCAGTAACGCGTAGCCTGCAGTGCAATCGCTTGGGTTCAGTAGGCGAACGCCTCGCTCGGGTTCAGTTAGAGCCCAATGATACGTCTCCAACGTATCTATAATTTTTGATTGCTCCATGCTATATTATCTACTGTTTTGGGCAATATTGGGCTTTATTTTCCACTTTTATATTATTTTTGGGACTAACCTATTAACCGGAGGCCCAGCCCAGATTTCCTGTTTTATGCCTATTTCAGTGTTTTGAAGAAAAGGAATATCAGACGGAGTCAAAACGGAACGAAATCAACTAGAGAAGTTATTTTTGGAAGGAAACACACCTGATGGACTTGGACCCCACGTCAGAAGATATGGGAGCTGCCCACGAGGGTGGGGGGCGCGCCCACCCCACTAGGGCGCGCCCCCTGCCTCGTGGGGCCCCCGTGGCTCCCCTGATGTTCTTCTTCTGCCTATATAACTCCATATACCCTAAAACTTCCAGAACGCACAATAGATCGGGAGTTCCTCCGCCAGAAGCCTCCGTATCTCCGGTGGCCATCTTCATCATCCCGGTGCTCTCCATGACGAGGAGGGAGTAGTTCTCCCTCGGGGCTGAGGGTATGTACCAGTAGCTATGTGTTTGATCTCTCTCTCATGTTCTTGATTTGGCACGATCTTGATGTATCGCGAGCTTTGCTATTATAGTTGGATCTTATGTTTCTCCTCCCCCTCTTCTCTCTTGTAATGAATTGAGTTTCCCCTTTGAAGTAATCTTATCGGATTGAGTCTTTAAAGACTTGAGAACACTTGATGTATGTCTTGGTGACCAACTTGTGGGTTTCGTGACATTGGGAACCTATGCATAGGGGTTGGCACACGTTTTCGTCGTGATTCTCCGATAGAAACTTTGGGGCACTCTATGAGGTTCTATGTGTTGGTTGAATAGATGAATCTGAGATTGTGTGATGCATATCGTATAATCATACCCACGGATACTTGAGGTGACATTGGAGTATCTAGGTGACATTAGGGTTTTGGTTGATTTGTGTCTTAAGGTGTTATTCTAGTACGAACTCTAGGGCTGTTTGTGACACTTATAGGAATAGCCCACCGGATTGATTGGAAAGAATAACTTTGAGGTGGTTTCATACCCTACCATAATCTCTTCGTTCGTTCTTCGCTATTAGTGACTTTGGAGTGACTCTTTGTTGCATGTTGAGGGATAGTTTTATGATCCAATTATGTTAGTATTGTTGAGGGAACTTACACTAGCGAAAGTATGAACCCTAGGCCGATTTTTTTATTAACAGTAAATAATAATTCTGTAATTCTGAAACTGGTAAAGGGCCCATGGAAATTGTAAAAAATAGGAAGGACGCCACGAATAACAGCGTCCAGGGTGGACTCTGTTGCTAACAGCGTCCAGGTCTGGACGCTAGTATCGACCGCGTCCAATCATGTCGTTCCATTGGTGCTATGATTAGGCTCAATCGAGTTGTTTTGCACTTATAGATAGAGGTTTCATGACTTATAAAACCTAATACGCATGCCGCCATCGCTCCTTACCTCGCAGGGTTGTAAGCAAGCTCTAGTGCGGGCATCACCAATCATCACAGGCGCAACATCGTCTCACTAGCCGCTCGTCATTAGGATCATCCACTCGCCCTATGGATGGCGCATGTGAGTTGTTCTAAGTACTCGTTGCATCTTCTTTGTTTGCTATTCTGTATAATTTATCCAGTGGTTACAAGCAAGGGCGGAGACAGGACCCAGGCCCCCAGGGGCTGGGCCCGGGGCATGAGGCCTAACTTCTTTGGTGATTGTAGCGATACCAGAGACATGAGACCCAAATCTAGGAGTATTGCCTGAAGGTGGCCCCGGGCGTGCTGCTGGCCTGGCTCCGCCCCTGGTTACAAGGGTACATTGTATAGATGACTTGGTTGTTACTCTTGGGTAATATAATTGGTAATTGGCTAGTTTATGAGAATAGATAAGTCGACCTTGAGTCGGTGGGCGCGCTTTTGCCTCTACATGCTGGTGCACCGCTGCCAGTAATTCTGGGAGCATGGCGTGCCGGCACCGTAGCTCAATGTGAACCTATCGTAAGGGTGCCGCCTCAACCTCGGTAGGGTTCTGGTGCAGGCCCTGCCGGCTTCAGGCCACGCGTAGCTGACGAATACCCACCGCCACCCGTGCTCTACTACCGCCGACCTTCACCATGCCCCAACATACGCGGTGGATTCGCCAAAGGGGGATGCGTGGTTCGCCGCCGAGAACGGCCAACGTTGTCGGTAGTGCTTCGAGTGAGCGTTCGATGCACAACACGCATTCGCCGCGCCACCACCACTGCCGGTCGTGGCAGGCAGAGCAGTAGCTGGCAGCCTTCCAACAGGCGTTCCCGTGGATGGTGGCGCCAATCTACATCAACCTGACCAAGGAGGAGGAGGACAACGACGACGCTTCCTAGATCTACTGCCCGCAGCTGACTATTTTATAGTTTTCATTTATTTTTTAAATTTAATTAATAAAAATAGGAATTTTGTTGGCTCTTTTATTTTTTAAAATTTCCAAAAGCTTGCATAAATGTGAAATGCTTCCGACCGTGTTGGACGCACCTGGCGTCCACCTAACCAACCCAAAATGAACAAAGAGCGAAGCAAATCCGTGTCAGTTTGGGTCGCCTCGGAGTTTCCCTCAAGTTCAACACATGGGACACTGCTAACCATAGCGTCCAGGTGTGGACGTGGTTCGCAATAGCGACCAGGCCTGGACGCTACTAATCATTGCGTCCTTCCTATTTTTCAAAATTCCAACTTATCGTTACTAGTTTTGGAATTACTGAATTATTATTTATTATTAATAAAAAATTCAGAACCCTAGGCCTTGTTTCAACGCATTGCAATACCGTTTACACGCACTTTTATCACTTGCTACCTTGCTGTTTTTATTATTTCAGATTACAAATACCATTATCTAATATTCATATTGCACTTGTATCACCTCTCTTCGCCGAACTAGTGCACCTATACAATTTACCATTGTATTAGGTGTGTTGGGGACACAAGAGACTCTTTGTTATTTGGTTGGAGGGTTGCTTGAGAGAGACCATATTCATCCTACGCCTCGTACGGATTGATAAACCTTAGGTCATCCACTTGAGGGAAATTTGCTACTGTCCTACAAACCTCTGGACTTGGAGGCCCAACAACGTCTACAAGAAGAAGGTTGTGTAGTAGACATCACCCAACGCCTCGCACCCACGCGTGTACGTGTACGAGAGGAACGCGCATCGCTCGGCCCCCGACCACCCACCGTAACTGGAAACTCCCCGATATTTTCCTCGCCCTTGCTTCTACCATGGTTTTTTCCGTCATGGACGGCCCAAAGAAAATGTCATGCAACTGCGTCTCCGGCCCACCCAGGACGAAAAGCCCATTTTTGTCATGATTTTTTGTCATAGAAGTAGGAGCCCACCACATCTATCATGATACCGGGTTTTGTCACAATTATCATCATAGAAGTGTCATAAGCATGACAGAAAAAAATCGTTCGGCCCAAAATGTCACGAATGTGTCTTTATTTTGTAGTGCGTATCACGGTGCTCTAGCGATCCCATACTTCCATGGCAGGCGGCTTCAAGGTCTGAGGCGTCGCGGTCGCCAAGGAAAGCGGCGGTGGCACGGCCGGATCTTGGCCCAGGCGTGGGCTTGGTCTCCTGGTCGCGGTCGGCGTAGTGGCAGGTACGACATGTTGGCAGGTGGGCAGATCTGCGGGATTCCATGCTTGTCTGGTCCTTGACAATGCGGGCAACTCTGGGTGAAACCCTAGATCTCCTTGGGATCGAGCGATGGCGGTGCTTTTGCATCGTAGTCCCTCTTCAGGGCATCGTTTTGGAGTTTGCTCCGGTTGAAGGGACCAGCAAAGTGATGCCTACTAGAACTACATCGGAAGGGATGATGCAGCACAGCGATGGTAGGTATTTCCCTCAGTGATGAGACCAAGGTTATTGAACCAATAGGAGAACCAAGAAACACTACGTAAACAGCACCTGCACACAAATAACAAATACTCGCAACCCGACGTGTTAAAGGGGTTGTCAATCCCTTTCGGGTAACGGCGCCATATATTGGCAAACGAATGGGGTAAAGTTGTAATAGATTGGATAATTGGATCACAAATAAAATAAAGTGCAACAAGGTATTTTTATATTTTCGGTTTAATAGATCTGAAAATAAATCAAAGGAAAAGACCGCAAAGGCAAATATAATAAAGAAGAGACCCGTGGGCCATAGATTTCACTAGTGGCTTCTCTCGAGAAAAATAGCAAACGGTGGGTGAACAAATTACTGTTGGGCAATTGATAGAACTTCAAATAATCTTGAAGATATCCAGACAATGATCATTATATAGGCATCACGTCCAAGATTAGTAGACTGACTCCTGCCTACATCTACTACTATTACTCCACACATCGACCGCTATCCAGCATGCATCTAGTGTATTAAGTTCATGGAGAAACGGAGTAATGCAATAAGAACGATGACATGATGTAGACAAGATCTATTAATGTAGAAATAGACCCCATCTTGTTATCCTTAATAGCAATGATACATACATGTCGTTTCCCTTTCTGTCACTGGGATCAAGCACTGTAAGATCGAACCCATTACAAAGCACCTCTTCCCGTTGCAAGATAAATAGATCAAGTTGGCAAACAAAACCCAAATATCAGAGAAGAAGTACGAGGCTATAAGCAATCATGCATATAAGAGATGAAAGAAGACTCAAATAACTTTCATGGATAAAAAGATAGATCTGATCATAAACTCAAAGTTCATCGGATCCCAACAAACACACCGCAAAAAAGAGTTACATCATATGGATCTCCAAGAGACCATTGTATTGAGAATCAAACGAGAGATAGGAAGCCATCTAGCTACTAAATACGGACCCGTAGGTCTACAAATAACTACTCACACATCACCGGAGAGGCACCAATGGACATGATGCACCCCCTCTGTGATGGTGTCTAGATTGGATCTGTGGTTTCTGGAACTTGCGGCGTCTGGAATTGATTTTCGTCGACTCCCTTAGGGTTTCTGGAATATTGGGGTATTTATAGAGCAAAGAGGCGGTTCAAGGGCACCCGAGGTGGGCACAACCCACCTAGGCGTGCATGGGCCCCCAGGCACTCCCTGGTGGGTTGTGCTCCCCTCGGAGCACCCCGCAGGTGCTTCTCCAGCCCATTGGATGTATTCTGGTCCAAAAAAATGCACAAAAAGTTTCGCTGCATTTGGACTCTGGTTGGTATTGATTTCCTACGATGTAAAAAACATGTAGAAAACAGCAACTGGCACTTGGCACTATGTCAATAGGTTAGTACCAAAAAATGATATAAAATGATTATAAATGATAATATAACAGCATGGAACAATAAAAAATTATAGATACGTTGGAGATGTATCAGCATCCCCAAGCGTAATTCCTGCTCATCCTCCAGTAGGTAAATGATAAAAACATAATTTTTGATGTGGAATGCTGCCTAACATGTCATCTCATATTCTTTTCTTTATAGTATGGACATTTGGACTTTTATATGGTTCAAAGTAATAGTCTAGTTTTGACATGATAACTTAAATACTCAAGCATATCAACAAGAAACCATGTCTTTCAGAATATCAATGCTAAAATAAGTTATCCCTAGCCCATCATGCTCAATCATTGATCCACTCATGAAACACACTCGCATATTAACTACACCCAATGCTCAAGTACGATCATAGTGCCCCCTAATTGGTGCTTTTATAAGAGAAGATGGAGACTCAAATTGAAAATAAAAATTGCATAAAGTAAAAGAAAGGCCCTTCGTGGAGGGAAATAGGGATTTGTAGAGGTTCCAGATCTCAAAGCGAAAAACATAGAGATAAAAACATTTTGGGAGGTATGCTTTTCCCACCAACGAAAACGAATTAGAGTTCCCAACACTTTCCATGCTAGATATATCATAGGAGGTTCCCAAACAAAAAATAAAGTTTATTCCTTTTTCCACCATACTTTCACTTTCCATGGCTAACCGTATTCACGGGTGCCTTCCATACCAACACTTTCCAAGGATTTTATTATTTGACAACATAAAGTAAATTCATTTTTCATTTTGGGACTGGGCATCCCTAATACCTTTGCCTTACTCTCATGCAATAACAAGTGAATAAACACTAATCGTGAGAATAACACATCTAGCATGGAAAATATTAGCCGCCCCTCACCGCTTCACGAGCGGTACGAACACACAAAAGAGAAGTTTATTTTGAAAATTAGAGATGGCACATGCAAATTTTCCTAGAACGGCAAAAGAATACCGCATATAGGTAGATATAGTGGACTCATGTGGCAAAAGTGGTTTAAAGGATTTTGGATGCACAAGTAGAAATCATACTTAGTGCAAAATGAAGACCAGCAAAAGATTGAGAAGCGACCAACCAAGAAACGAATAATCTCATGAGCGAGCATTAAGCATAATTAACACCGAATAATACACCACAAGTAGGATGTAATTTCATTGCATAACTATTGACTTTCGTGCTTGCATAGGAAATCACAAACCTTAACACCAATATTCTTACTAAAGCATAATTACTCACCAACATGACTCACATATCACATCATCATATCTCAAAACTATTACAAGGAATTAAGTTTATTTTGTCCAATGATCTTCGTGAAAGTTTTTATTATATCCTTCTTGGATATCTATCACTTCGGGACTAATTTTCATGTGTTGCTTTTGATATGCTGAAACAAATATAAGTGAAGATCATGAGCATAATATTTCTTTCTCTAAATTAATTTAAGTGAAGCAAGAGAGAATTTCTTAATTGTTTTACTAACTCTCAAATAAATCTAAGAGAGCATTTCTTCAAAAGTAACAAAGCACGCCGTGCTAAAAAAGATATAAGTGAAGCACTAGAGCAATTCCATAGCTCATAAAGATTTAAGTGAAGCATAGAGAGCAATTCTAACAAGTCATGGCATAATTTTGGCTCCCTCAAATAGGTGTGTCCAGCAAGGATTCATGACTCAAAACGAAAAGAAAAACAAGCAAAGATTCATATCATACAAGACGCTCCAAGCAAAACTCATAGTATGTGACGAATAAAAATATAGTTCCGAGTAAAATACCGATGGTCGTTAGAAGAAAGAGGGGACGCAACTCGGGGCATCCCCAAGCTTAGCTGCTTGCTTCTATTTGGATAATAGCTTGGGATGACATGGGCATCCCCAAGCTTAGACTCTTCTTACTCCTTATTCCTTCATCCATCGTAACATCACCTAAAACTTGAAAAAACTTCAATCACACAAAACACAACAAAACCTTCGTGAGATCCGTTAGTATAAGAAACAAATCACTACTATAAGTATTGTAGCAAACCAATTCATATTTTATTTTTGCATTATATCTACTGTATTCCAACTTTTCTATGGCAAAAACTCATCAAAGAAAACCATAGAATCATCAAAACAAGCACACAACGCAAAGAAAATAGAATCTATAAAAAACAGAATAGTCTGTAGCAATCTGGATATTTTGACTACTTATGAAACTCCAAAAATTCTGAACAATTAGGACCACGTGAGCAATTTGTATATTAATCTTCTGCAAAAAGAATGGGTATGTTATCATGCTTCTATGATTTTTAACAATTCTGTGACTGGCGTGCAAAGTTTCTGTTTTTCAGCAAGATCAAATCTACTATCACCCAATGTAATCCTAAAGGCTTTGCTTGGCACAAAAACTTATTAAAACACAATCATAACGGTAGCATAATTGTGCAAACACTCAAGAACAGAAATCAAAAAGCAAAAGTAAATTTTATTCATTGGGTTGCCTCCCAACAAGCGCTATGTTTTACGCCTTAGGTAGGTATAAAGCACGGATCTAAGTGTTGTCATCTATGTTTCTAGATCTATAAGATGCCGTCATGATTGATTCATATGGTTTCCTAATTCTTGTTCTAGGGAAGTGTTCCATACCCTTCCTTAGAGAAAATTGAAATTTAATATTTTCTTCTTTCATATCAATCACAGCACCAATAGTGCGTAAAAACGGTCTACCAAGAATAATTGGACAAGACGGATTGCAATAAATATCAAGAACACTAAAATCTATGGGCACATAATTCCTATTTGCAAGAATAAGAACATCATTAATTCTCCCCATAAGTTTTTTAATAGTAGAATCCGCCAAGTGCAAATTTAAAGAGCATTCTTCAATATCGGTAAGACCAAGCACATCACATAAAGATTTCGAAATTGTAGAAACACTAGCACCCAAGTCACATAAAGCAAAACACCCATAAATTTTAATCTTGACTTTGATAGTAGGTTCCCATTCATCAAGTAATTTTCTAGGAATTGAAACCTCTAATTCCAATTTTTCTTCTAAAGCTTTCATCATAGCATCAACAATATGTTTAGTAAAAGCTTTATTTTGTTCATAAGCATGGGGTGAATTTATCATGGATTTCAACAAAGAAATACAATCAATCAAAGATCAACTATCATAATTAAAGTCTTTGTAATCCAAAAGAGTGGGCACATCACTAGTTAAAGTCTTGACCTCTTCAAACCCACTTTTATCAATTTTCTCAACAAGGTTTTCACCCTCCGAATTATCGGGACGCCTTCTACCTAAAGTTGACTCTTCTCCAGTCTCGTTTTCATCAATCTTAAGTTTACTAAACATAGAATCAATAGAAGAAACACCAATCATATTAATCTCTTTATCATTTTTATCTTCTAACGAGATTGGTTTAGCGGCCATTTGATTTACTAGTATAGCTTGTGCATCAGATATTTTTCGTAGCAAACTTTTAGCAAAAGCGTACTTAGATTGGATATTTCATACTTCTCTACTAATATCATCAAGTTGTTTTGTTATAGCATCTAGCACAACAGAGTGCTCCTTAAGTTCTTCGGTAAAATACTTATTATGCTCAAATTGCATAGTCATATATTCCTTAGTACTTTTATCAATTTCAAGAAAAATATTGGGGTAAGGAACATCATAAAATTTTCTTTGAGGCATCATGACTACGCAAACAAGATTGCACTCAAAAACAGATCCGACAAGAAAACGGTGAATGAAAAAGAGAGTGAATAAAACGATAAATTTTTGTGAAGTTGGGGAGAGGAAAAGGAGAGGAAAATGGCAAATAATATAAATTACGGGGAGATAAGATTTGTAATTAGGAATCTGGTAGATGTTGATGATGTCTCCCCGGCAACGGCGCCAGAAATTCCTGTTCATGTCTGCTAGAAGTACGTCGGTATTTCTCCAAAGAGGAAGCTTAAGGGATGATGCAGCACAGTGATACGTCTCCAACGTATCTATAATTTTGATCGCTCCATGCTATATTATCTACTGTTTTGGACATTATTGGGCTTTATTATTCACTTTTATATTATTTTTGGGACTAACCTATTAACAGGAGGCCCAGCCCAGAACTGCTGTTTTTTTTGCCTATTTCAGAGTTCCGCAGAAAAGGAATATCAAATGGAGTCCAAACGGAATGAAACCTTCGGGAACATGATTTTTAGGAAGATTATGATCCAGGAGACTTGGACCCTACGTCAAGAAATAAAAGAGGAGGCCACGAGGTAGGGGGGCGCCCACCCCCCCAGGGCGCGCCCTCCACCCTCGTGGGCCCCCTGTTGCTCCACTGACGCACTCCTTCCTCCTATATATACCTACGTACCCCCAAACGATCAGAGACGGAGCCAAAAACCTAATTCCACCACCGCAACCTTCTGTATCCACGAGATCCCATCTTGGGGCCTGTTCCGGAGCTCCGCAGGAGGGGGCATCCATCACGGAGGGCTTCTACATCAACACCATAGCCTCTCCGATGAAGTGTGAGTAGTTTACCTCAAACCTTCGGGTCCATAGTTAGTAGCTAGATGGCTTCTTCTCTCTTTTTGGATCTCAATACAATGTTCTCCCCCTCTCTTGTGGAGATCTATTCGATGTAATATTCTTTTTGCGGTGTGTTTGTTGAGACCGATGAATTGTGGGTTTATGATCAAGATTATATATGAACAATATTTGAATCTTCTTTGAATTCTTTTATGTATGATTGGTTATCTTTGCAAGTCTCTTCGAATTATCAGTTTGGTTTGGCCTACTAGATTGATCTTTCTTGCAATCGAGAAGTTCTTAGCTTTGGGTTCAATCTTGCGGTGTCCTTTCCCAGTGACAGTAGGGGCAGCAAGGCACGTATTGTATTGTTGCCATCGAGGATAACAAGATGGGTTTTTTATCATATTGCATGAATTTATCCCTCTACATCATGTCATCTTGCTTAAGGTGTTACTCTGTTTCATGAACTTAATACTCTAGATGCATGCTGGAAAGCGGTCGATGAGTGGAGTAATAGTAGTAGATGCAGGCAGGAGTCGGTCTACTTGTCTCGGACGTGATGTCTATATACATGATCATACCTAGATATTCTCATAACAATGCTCAATTCTGTCAATTGCTCAACAGCAATTCGTTCACCCACCGTAAAATACTTATGCTCTTGAGAGAAGCCACTAGTGAAACCTATGGCCCCCGGGTCTATCTTCATCATATTAATCTTCCAACACTTAGTTATTTCCTTTGCTTTTATTTTACTTTGCATCTTTATCACAAAAATACTAAAAATATTATCCTATCACATCTATCAGATCTCACTCTCGTAAGTGACCGTGAAGGGATTGACAACCCCTTATCGCGTTGGTTGCGAGGAGTTATTTGATTTGGTAGGTACGAGGGACTCGCGCGTAGCCTCCTACTGGATTGATACCTTGGTTCTCAAAAACTAAGGGAAATACTTACGCTACTTTGTTGCATCATCCTTTCCTCTTCAAGGAAATCCAACGCAGTGCTCAAGAGGTAGCAAGAAGAATTTCTGGCGCCATTGCCGGGGAGGTCTATGCAAAAGTCAACATACCAAGTACCCATCACAAACCCTTATCTCCCGCATTACATTATTTGCCATTTGCCTCTCGTTTTCCTCTCCCCCACTTCACCCTTGCCGTTTTATTTGCCCTCTCTCTTTCCCAATTTGCCTCTTTTGCCCGTTTCTTGTTTGCTTGTATGGTTTGAATAGTTGTTTATTTATTACTAAACAGAGAACCTAAGATCTATGGATCCTCATCCGCTTGCTAATCTTTTTAAGAGGTCCAATTATGATGAACCAATTGCTAGTGAGTTTTGTGCACTAGATTAATTATCTTTATGAGGTTTTGCTTGACATTTGTGAATCTAAAAAGTGTGATGAATTACTTTATGAAGCGATTCACGATAGATCTTTGAATAAAAAGCATGATTGCAATGATTTTATTATAAATTCTATTCATGTAAATTGTGCTAATAATATGCAAAACCCTAAGCTTGGGGATGCTAGTTTTGCTATGTCCTCTACTTGTTGCAATGATCATGATTGGGGTGATTCTTCTTATGATATTGAAAATTTATTTAAGCCCCATGATGAATATGAGATTGACAATAGTGTTTGCAATATTATTGAAAGTGGGTTTGGAAGAGTGTCAACTTTAGATCCCACATATTTGGAGAATGTTCTATCTTATGAAATTTTTGATAAAAGTGGGTTTGGAAAGGTCATGACTTTAGTTAATGTTAATCCCACTATTTTGGAAGAGTGTCAACTTTGCATGCATATGGATCATGTTTAAAATATTTTGTGTGATAGCTACTTTATTGAATTTGCTTATGATCCCACATGCAATTATTATGAGAGAGGAAAATATGGTGGTAGAAATTTTCATGTTACTAAATTACCTCTCGTTATGTTGAGATTGATATTGTTTCTTTCCGCTTCCTTGCATATGCTAGTTTTTGCTTGCCTTGATAATTTGTTTGCCAATAAAATGCCTATGCATAGGAAGTATGTTAGACTTAGATGTGTTTGTCACGTGTTTTATGATGCTCTGTTTTTGCTTCAATTCTTGTCTTTCATGTGAGCATCATTAAAATTATCAATGCCTAGCTTTAAGGATTTAAAGAAAAGCGCTTGTTGGGAGACAACCCAATATTTATCCTTGATTTTATTCAATAAATAATTTATCTAGCCTATTTTTTGGTTGTGTTTTTTGTGTTCAATTAGTGTTTGTGCCAAGTAGAACCGTTGGGAAGACTTGGGGAAAGTCTTGTTATCTTGCTGTAAAAAACAGAAACTTTAGCGCTCACGAGAACTGCTGCCATTTTTATTTGGAAAGTGATATTTAGTTAATTCTTTTTGCAGATGATTAATAGATAAATTCCTCACGTCCAGAAATTTATTTTAGAATTTTTGGGGTTCCAGATATTGTGCTAGCTACAGATTACTACAGACTATTCTGTTTTTGACAGATTCTGTTTTTCGTGTGTTGTTTGCTTATTTTAATGAATCTATGGCTAGTAAAATAGTTTATAAACCATAGAGAAGTTGGAATACAGTAGGTTTAACACCAATATAAATAAAGAATGAGTTCATTACAGTACCTTGAAGTGGTCTTTTGTTTTCTTTCGCTAACGGAGCTCACGAGATTTTCCACTTTAAGTTTTGTGTTGTGAAGTTTTCAAGTTTTGGGTAAAGATTTGATGGATTATGGAACAAGGAGTGGCAAGAGCCTAAGCTTGGGGATGCCCATGGCACCCCCAAGATAATCTAAGGACACCTAAAATCCAAAGCTTGGGGATGCCCCGGAAGGCATCCCCTCTTCCGTCTACTTCCATTGGTAACTTTACTTGGAGCTATATTTTTATTCACCACATGATATGTGTTTTTCTTGGAGCGTCTTGTATGATTTGAGTCTTTGCTTTTTAGTTCACCACAATCATACTTGCTGTACACACCTTTTGAGAGAGCCATACATGATTTGGAATTTGTTAGAATACTCTATGTGCTTCACTTATATCTTTTGAGTTATATAGTTTTGCTCTAGTACTTCACTTATATTTTTTAGAGCATGGTGGTGGATTTGTTTTATAGAAACTATTGATCCCTCATGCTTCACTTATATTATTTTGAGAGTCTTAAATAGCATGGTAATTTGCTTAAATAATCCTAATATGCTTGGTATTCAAGAATAGTAAAAACTTTCTTATGAGTGTGTCGAATACTATGAGAAGTTTGATGCTTGATAATTGTTTCGAGATATGAAGATGGTGATATTAAAGTTGTGCTAGTTGATTAGTTGTGAATTTGAGAAATACTTGTGTTAAAGTTTGTGATTCCCGTAGCATGCACGTATGGTGGACCGTTATGTGATGAAGTCGGAGCATGATTTATTTTTTGATTGTCTTCCTTATGAGTGGCGGTCGGGGACGAGCGATGGTCTTTTCCTACCAATCTATCCCCCTAGGAGCATGTGTGTAATACTTTGCTTTGATAAATTATAGATTTTTGCAATAAGTATATGATTTCTTTATGACTAATGTTGAGTCCATGGATTATACGCACTTTTCTTCCTTCCACCATTGCTAGCCTCTCTAATACCGCGCACCTTTCGCCGGTATCATACACCCACCATATACCTTCCTAAAACAGCCACCATACCTACCTATTATGGCATTTCCATAGCCATTCCGAGATATATTGCCATGCAACTTTCCACCGTTCCTTTTATTATGACACGCTCCATCATTGTCATATTGCTTAGAAGGGACAATGTTACTATCCTTTTACCACACTTGTGCTTCAAAGTAGCACCCTGATCTTCATGATAGAGAGTCTCTCATTTTGTCACTTTCATATACTAGTGGGAATTTTTCATTATAGAACTTGGCTTGTATCTTCCAATGATGGGCTTCCTCAAAATGCCCTAGGTCTTCGTGAGCAAGCGAGTTGGATGCACACCCACTTAGTTTCTTTTGTTGAGCTTTCATATACTTATAGCTCTAGTGCATCCATTGCATGGCAATCCCTACTCACTCACATTGATATCTATTGATGGGCATCTCCATAGCCCGTTGATACGCCTAGTTGATGTGAGACTATCTTCTCCCTTTTTTGTCTTCTCCACAACCACCATTCTATTCCACATATAGTGATATATCCATGGCTCACGCTCATGTATTGCGTGAAGATTGAAAAAGTTTGATAATGTCAAAAGTATGAAACAATTGCTTGGCTTGTCATCGGGGTTGTGCATGATTTAAATACTTTGTGTGGTGAAGATAGAGCATAGCCATACTATATGATTTTGTAGGGATAACTTTCTTTGGCCATGTTATTTTGAGAAGACATGATTGCTTTTTTAGTATGCTTGAAGTATTATTATTTTATGTCAATATTAAACTTTTGTCTTGAGGATCTGAATATTCATACCACAATTAAGAAGAATTACATTAGAATTATGCCAAGTAGCACTCCGCATCAAAAATTCTGTTTTTTATCATTTACCTACTCGAGGACGAGCATGAATTAAGCTTGGGGATGCCTGGTACGTCTCCAACGTATCTATAATTTTTGATTGCTCCATGCTATATTATCTACTATTTTGGACATTATTGGGCTTTATTATTCACTTTTATATTATTTTTGGGACTAACCTATTAACCGGAGGCCCAGCCCAGAATTGCTGTCTTTTGCCTATTTCAGAGTTTCGCAGAAAAGGAATATCAAACGGAGTCCAAACGAAATGAAACCTTCGGGAACGTGATTTTTAGGAAGATTATGATCTAGGAGACTTGGACCCTACGCCAAGAAACAAAAGAGGAGACCACGAGGTAGGGGGCGCGCCCTCCACCCTCGTGGGCACCCTGGTGCTCCACCAACATACTCCTTCCTCCTATATATACCTACGTACCCCCAAACGATCAGAGACGGAGCCAAAAACCTAATTCCACCGCCACAACCTTCTGTATCCACGAGATCCCATCTTGGGGCCTGTTCCGGAGCTACGCCGGAGGGGGCATCCATCACGGAGGGCTTCTACATCAACACCATAGCCTCTCCGATGAAGTGTGAGTAGTTTACCTCAGACCTTCGGGTCCATAGTTAGTAGCTAGATGTGTTCTTCTCTCTTTTTGGATCTCAATACAATGTTCTCCCCCTCTAGTTGAAAGTGCAACTATCCCTAGGTGGTTTTGGTAATTCCTAACAACATATAGCTCATTAAGCTAATGCTATTTCAAGATTAATATCTCAGGAAAGCTCAATGATTGGCATGGCATGGATGAGAAAAGTGGACCCCTCAAAATACTAAGGACAAAGGATTGGCTCAAGCTCAAATCTCAAGACTCTACATTTTCTATTTTAGTGATCCAAGATCACATTGAGTCTATAGGAAAAGCCAATACTATCAAGGAGGGATGAGGTGTTGCTTAATGAGGTTCTTGCTCAAAATGCTTAGTGATATGCTCCAAAACCCTCAAGTACTTTCTCACATCCACATATGACCTAAACCAAAAGTCAAACTCGGCCCCACCGATTCTTTCTATCCGGCGCCACCGAGTTTCAAATGTCATAGCCACTGCCACAAACCCTAGGCAAATCGGTCTCACCGATAGGGATCTCGGTCTCACCGAGATGGGGTTGTAATCTCTCTGTTTCCCTTCGTAACATTTCGGTCTTACCGAGATGAGCGATTGGTCCCACCGAGATTGCAATGTAAACTCTCTGTTTTCCCTTCGTAACGTTTCGGTCTCACCGAAATGAGCGATCAGTCCCACGGAGTTTACCTAACCAACTCTCTGGTTAGCTTATTACCAAAATCAGTCTCACCGAGTTTGTGTAATCGGTCTCACCGAGATTACGTTATGCCCTAACCCTAATCATATCGGTCCTACCGAGTTGCATGTCGGTCCCACCGAAAACCCTGACGGTCACTAGCTTTGCTGAATCGGTCCGACCAAGTTTAACTATTCGGTCCCACCGAGATTGGCAAGTTGTGTGTAACAGTTAGATTTTGTGTGGAGGCTATATATACCCCTCCACCACCTCTTCATTCGTGGAGAGAGCCATCAGAACAAACCTACACTTCCAACTTACTTTTTCTGAGAGAGAACCACCTACACTTGTGTTGAGTCCAAGATATTCCATTCTTACCATATGAATCTTGATTTCTAGCCTTCCCCAAGTTGCTTTCCACTCAAATCTTTTTTCCACCAAATCCATATCCTGTAAGAGAGAGTTGAGTGTTGGGGAGACTATCATTTGAAGCACAAGAGCAAGGAGTTCATCATCAACACACCATTTGTTACTTCTTGGAGAGTGGTGTCTCCTAGATTGGCTAGGTGTCACTTGGGAGCCTCCGACAAGATTGTGGAGTTGAACCAAGGAGTTTGTAAGGGCAAGGAGATCGCCTACTTCGTGAAGATCTACCGCTAGTGAGGCAAGTCCTTCATGGGCGACGACCATGGTGGGATAGACAAGGTTGCTTCTTCGTGGACCCTTCGTGGGTGGAGCCCTCCGTGGACTCGCGCAACCATTACCCTTCGTGGGTTGAAGTCTCCATCAACGTGGATGTACGATAGCACCACCTATCGGAACCACGACAAAAACATTCGTGTCTCCAATTGCGTTTGAATCCTCCAAACCCTTCCCTTTACATTCTTGCAAGTTGCATGCTTTACTTTCCGCTGCTCATATACTCTTTGCATGCTTGCTTGAATTGTGTTAAGATTGCTTGACTTGTCTAAAGTTGCTAAAATCTGTCAAGAACTAAAATTGGGAAAAGGATAAGTTTTTATTTGGTCAAGTAGTCTAATCACCCCCCTCTAGACATACTTTTGATCCTACAAGTGGTATCATAGGTTTGGTCTCCATTTGCCTTGATTTTCATAGCTTTTGGAAGTCATAGCCTTGGTTTCACAACCTAGGAGAGTATGGCATCTAGCGAGGGAAATTACCACCGTAGAGGTCCTTACTTTGATGGTACTAATTTTGCTAGTTGGAAGCACAAGATGAAAATGCATATTCTTGGACATAACCCCGCCGTATGGGCTATTGTGTGTATTGGCTTGCAAGGTGAATTCTTTGATGGGAAAGAACCGAATCGTTAAGCTACCGCGGAAGAGTTGAAGATGTTGCAATATAATGCTCAAGCTTGTGATATCCTCTTAAATGGATTGTGCCCCGAAGAATTCAACAAAATCAGCCGTCTTGAGAATGCAAAGGAAATTTGGGATACTTTGATTGATATGCACGAAGGTACCGTCTCCATCAAGGAATCCAAGTTGGATGTGCTTCAAAGTCAGCTTGACAAGTTCAAAATGAAGGATGGTGAAGGTGTCGCTGAAATGTACTCTAGGCTTGCTCTTATCACAAATGAGATCGCCGGCTTAGGAAGTGAAGAGATGACTGACAAATTCATCATCAAGAAGATCCTAAGAGCCTTGGACGGAAAATATGATACTGTATGTACATTGATTCAAATGATGCCAAATTACAAAGATCTCAAGCCAACGGAAGTCATTGGAAGAATTGTTGCTCATGAGATGTCACTCAAGGATAAGGAGGAGCTCCATAACAAGTCAAGTGGCGCTTACAAAGCCTCATGTGAAGATCCCACATCATCAAGTGAGAAACAAACCTTCAATGAAGAATTGAGCCTAATGGTGAAGAACTTCAACAAGTTCTACAAGAGTAGAAGCAAAGAGAGAAGTTCCAAGTCAAGGTCCTACAATGACAAAAGATCTTCTAGTCGAGAGCGAAATTGCTACAATTGTGGAAGACCCGGACACTATTCCAATGAGTGTACGACACCCTACAAGAGAAGATTCTCCAAAAAGAAGAATTAGAAGAGAAGAATCACCATCAAGAGAGAGAAGGAGTAGAGATGATCGTTATGAACGAAGAACATCCCGGAGAAGCAAAGATTCGGAAAGGAAGGACAAGTCATCAAGGAGCTACACAAAACGAAGACATCAAGCTCATGTTGGTGAATGGGTATCCGGCTCCGACTTCGACAATCACTCCTAGAGAAGCTATCACTCCGACTCTGAATATACTCAAGATGAAGGTGTTGCCGGTCTAGCACTTGTGTCAACCAACTCCTACGACATATTTGATTCACCAAATGAAGGACTTGGAAGATGCTTCATGGCTAAAGGCCCAAAGGTATCACACCCCGAGTATGTTGATTTCAATAGTGATAAAGATGACTTGTTAGGTGATGATGATTTCTTATTGACAACTCTAGTGATGAATACTATGATGAAACATCAATTAATCATGCAAATCAAGATAAAACGAATGACAATGATAAGGAGAAGATTGAGTTTCTAACTAAAGAACTAAACACTCTTAAGTTAGCTCATGAAACTATCTTAGGAGATCATCAAGAACTTTTAAGGACTCATGAGAAATTACGTTTTGAAAAGCTCAACCTTGAGCAAGAGCACGAGTTCTTAAAAGCAATCAATGATGATCTTCGCAAGAAAAGTTCTTCTTACATTGCCAAGCGTTTACTCTTATCCACTTACATGCCTGAAGTCAAGTCTAGTAACAAGAACAAGAAAGATTCTTCCTCTAGTAGTAACAATAATCATGCTACTAATGTTGTTGCTTCTAGTAGTTCTCTTGATTCCACTAATGATTCTCTTAGACAAGTTACACTTGAGCAAGAAAATAGCTTATTGAAGGGAATTATAGAGAAAGGTGTTTACAAGAGCCTTGCCGGGAGTAAGAAATTCGAGGAAATTGTACGCAATCAAGGAAGGCACCGGAAGAACAAGGTGTTGGTTTTGAACGAAAGTTCAACGCCAATGGAGTTGAGTGGGAAGAATATCAATACCCCAAGACGAAGTTTGTTCCTCAACAAGAGAAGTATGATCCTACTTCCTTCAAAGGGACACAAGCTCAAGATGATCTTCCACCACAAGACCACAAGCAAAAAGGCAAGGATAAGCTTCAAGAGGAAATTGATGCATTTGAAGAAGCACCCGAGGCCTTGGTCAAGTCGGTTCCCAAGACCACATCAAGTTCTACTTCATCAAGTATGACTACAACTCCAAGGATTCCCATCAAGATGATGTGGATCCCGAAGAAGAAGAACTAGAGAGTTCTTTAGGGTGACTCCGCCAACATACCTCACTCTTATCATTTTGGCAAGAACAACTGCAATCAACTTCCACATCGTGCACTAGTTCAAGGAGTCACAAACCCTCTTGCTGGTAAGACAAGGGACAAGGTAACCTAATGCTTTCATGGACATCATTTTGTGTGTGCATCACTCTATGTCTATGGATATCCTTGTTTGTTCCTTGTGGGACTAACCCGTGTAGGTATTGAAAGTGCAACTCACTCCAAAGGATTGCTCCAAATGATCTACATCAACATTGAGCATCCACATCTTCAACATCTACATGAAGTCATCATCAACAAAACCCAAGGTTAGTTCATCCCTCTTAGGGGGGATCTCACATCTAGTGGGAGCTTTACTCTAAAAATTGAGCTAAAGCAACTCTAATGGTGTGAACACAACAATGCTTTATGTAACAATGGTAACCCCATTTGTGCTTAAACGATGAGTATGACCTATGATCAAATGTTCTCATTTGACTCCTAAGTCAATATACTCATATATAGATGACCTAGTCATCGCCAATTGCTTGATAGATGCTAGAATTGGTTGTGCATGCTTTGCCACATATTTCATTTGCCATTTATTGTGTGAGCATGTTGGTTGCATAATTTACTCATTCGAGGACATCCACTTGTTGTTTTGATTGTTTGGTTCCTTTTTCCTTTTGCCAAGTGGATGGACAAGAATGCCTAAGAACCTTCTCTAGCTATCTATGCTTTTCTCGTCTCAAACTCTATTCATGCTACATCACAAAGTTTGATCAAGTCAGATTCGAACCACTCTATGTGAGGAGCACTCGGAGTCCCCGATTCGTCATAGACTTAAAACTCCAAAACTTCTTTGTGCATTTTGGTCTGACCGATTCATCCATTTCGGTCATACCGAGATCACTAAGTCGATCTAGGTTTTCAATCTTGGTGCAACCTATTTGAACTTTTCGGTCACACCGAGTTTCAGTAACTGCTTGCAGTTATGAATCTCGGTGCCACCAAGCTGTTCCACTCGGTCACACCGATAGAGTCAGGCTATATATATCCATGGCCCAAAATTTGGAAAAATTTCTGAACCTCTTCACCCGCGCTCAGCCTGCTCTACCTCCTTGGGTCTTTGGATCGTCCTCCTCATCGCCAACCGCCTCCCGCCGCTGGTCTCTGCCGCCGTCAACAGGAATCATCTCCGCCGTCGCCGCCGTAGCAAGTCCATCCCCGCACTAGGGTATGGACTGGATCCTTGTGCTATTCCCCCCTCTGATTCTTAGCACATTGTTTTGCCATGTATCTTGCCACGTTTGAGATCATTCTATCCATCGAAATCACTCCGTAGTTTAGTCGTGGATTGAAAATTTAGGGTTAGGTTTCCACTGAAACCATCTCGGACCGACCGAGTTGATGAAATCGGTTCCACCGATTTGGCTACGGCCATTGCACATGTGATTCTCCGTCTGACCGAGAATTGCAAATCGGTGTGACCTAGTTCAATACTTTGTGAAACCCTAGCAGTCTCGGTGCCACCGAACTGTGGCTCGGTCTGACCGAGTTCACTAGTTTAGGTTCCAAAAGCTGCTTCGATATCACCGAGTTTGCAAATCGGTAGATCCGAAATGCTTTCTATGGAAAACTAAAACTAAGTTTTTAACTCATTCTTTTGCAAAAACATATGTACTTTGTGATGCTTATCAAATCTACCTCATCTATAATCTATTCACAGGGTCTGCTGTCAGTGTTTGCATCATGTCAGATCAGAGTGACAGTCAGAACAAGTCTGAGGAGCAAGTGAACATGAGTGAGGGCACTAGTCCCTCTAGCAGCTTTGATGAAGGAAGCAGAAGTACAGCCAGCAACTTGCCTAAGGTAGCCACCAGGACCAGAAAGAAGAAAACCTCAAATTCTGAGGATGAGGACTATGTGGCTGTTGAGGAAGAGGCCACCTCAAAGAGGAAAGTCCTGAAAAAGGAATATGGCACATCTGCTGCCACTAAGCCAGGGATGAAGACAAAGGTTCCTGCCAAGAGAGTTCCTATGTCAAAGGCCAGAACATCCACTCAAGAGACTTTGGAATCTACACCCAAAGAATAGGTTATGGCAGAAAAGAAAAGGAAGGAAAGGGTTAAGAAGACCACTGCCAGAGTGCTTGGCAGATCCTCAATTATGAGAGACTTCAAAGAAGAGGAAGAGGAAGAGGATGCAGCACCAGCACCCAAAGCTCAAAAGCTTATGGGAGATGCCATAAGGGCAGGGGCTGTTCCATCTAAGCCTAAGACTGCTCCTAAGACTGCTGCTCGAGCTCCAAAGCCAAAACCAGAGAGGAGCACCAGGAACATCCCTGCTGAGGAGAAGAACAAGGCCCCAGTGCCTCAAGCTGCTGAAGAAGAAGATGATTCTATCGTGTTAAGGAAATTGAAGCCCAAAATTCCATATGACAATGATGCTCACCCGGTTGCAGAGAACATGAAAATCAGGAAGGATTTTGGTTTAAGGCTATGGAGAGAGTCTGATCCATATGCCACCAGGAGAAGGACTGTTGTGGACTACAGGTTCCATACAAAGGAACAATAGGACTTCTATGAGACTATCTTACTTGACAAGAAGCCCATAGTGTGTGACATGAGATGGGTTGATTGGAAATTCATTGAGGAAAATGAGGATCACTTCCCTGGTGTATATGACAACTTCAAGGCGTGTGGAGTCGATGAGTTTGTGGCTCAGAAGCTCACAGAGTGGAATGATGAGCTCATTATGCAGTTCTACTCCACAGCTCATTTCTACCCAGATGGAAGGATTGTATGGATGTCTGAAGGCACTAGGTAGCAGTCAACTGTTGCAGAATGGGAAAAATTGATCAATGCTCCTGAGGAGAGTGAAGATGACTTGGATGTCTATGCCAAGAAGAAGAAGGATCACAACACCATGGCACATATGTACAAAGAGATCCCAGATGCTGCTCTTGAGACACACAAGTTTGGATCAGTACATTACCTTCTGTTAGGCTTGCCAACAATCAACTAGATCCTCAGGCACACTCTCTTGCCAAAGTCAGGTGATCACAAGATGATCAGAGGCCATGCAATTAACTTGCTTCACATATTTGATGTGCCTCAAAAGTTCAAAGTCATGAGCCTAATTGTGGAAACCATTAAGAGAACAGCTGCAGATCAGAAGAGGAGTTGTGGGTATGCCCCACAGATCCAGGAGCTAATCAACTCCAAGATGGGCACTGGCACATATCTCCTGGATAAGGAACACATGCCCATCTACCCAGACTTTGAGGACAACACTGTGGTGATGGATGAGAATGAACCATCTTCTGTGCACGCACAAGCCAAGAAGGAGAAGGCAAGGGCTGAAAAGGCTGCAAAGATGCCAACCACTGAAGAGGCATCTGAGTATCTTCTGAAGAGCACGCATGATCAGCTTGGCTACTTAATTGCCTCCACTCTGAGGATTGAGAATGGATTGGCTACCCTGACTCAAAACCAGGAGAGCTTGGAGAGGATCATGGAGCAGAAGTTCTATGACTTAGATGTGAAGGTCACTGAGATCCAGTCAGTTGTTGAGCAACTTCGGGATGAAGTAGAAGAAGGGAAAGTCTACCACTAATGCTTTTGCTAGAGTGCCCAGAGGACAAAGAGCTGCTGCAGTGCCTGTTACAGGCACCAGAGCAAGTTCATCTGCACCAGCTATAGCTTCAGTGCCACCAGCTCCAGCACCCACTCCACCAGCTCCATCTACATCAACAGATGCCTTCATCCTTGGCGTGTTATCTACACCACCACCTAAAGACCAAGCCTGAGAGTCGATCTAGCACTATGCATTTTTATGAACTTTTTGGTAACTTGTTGCCAAAGGGGAAGAAAATGTATAGATCATAGGCTTCGAGAGAGAGTGTTGCTTTTTATTCTCTGTTTTTGTTTGGTGGTTAAACTTTGTTTATTTGCTTGTTTGAGATACTTTATGCTTTTGTGTGATACTTGGATGATCATGTGTTTGATCATATGCTACCTTAATGCTTGTTGGATGACATTATCCTCTTATATGATCATTCACTTTGCTTGGTGATGAGTGCATGTATTTCATTATTATCATTTTGAGCGCTCCACCAAGATGTATGTGATGTGGAAGAGTAACCCATGTTCCTAACTCATTGTGCATTTGCAGTCCAAAGCAAATCTTAAACTATGCACAAATTTAGGGGGAGCTCTTGCTTTTCACATACTTCTCAAAGCGATAATGTTTTTCATTCTTATTATCATTTGTCGAAGCTTTGATCTATATGTTGTCATCAATTACCAAAAAGGGGGAGATTGAAAGTGCAACTATCCCTAGGTGGTTTTGGTAATTCCTAACAACATATAGCTCATTGAGCTAATGCTATTTCAAGATTAATATCTCAGGAAAGCTCAATGATTGGCATGGCATGGATGAGAAAAGTGGACCCCTCAAAATGCTAAGGACAAAGGATTGGCTCAAGCTCAAAGCTCAAGACTCTACATTTTCTATTTTAGTGATCCAAGATCACACTGAGTCTATAGGAAAAGCCAATACTATCAAGGAGTGATGGGATGTTGCTTAATGATGTTCTTGCTCAAAATGCTTAGTGATATGCTCCAAAACCCTCAACTACTTTCTCACATCCACATATGACCTAAACCAAAAGTCAAACTCGGCCCCACTGATTCTTTCTATCCGGCGCCACCGAGTTTCAAATGTCATAGCCACTGCCACAAACCCTAGGCAAATCGGTGAAGGAAATATGCCCTAGAGGCAATAATAAAGTTATTATTTATTTCCTTATATCATGATAAAAGTTTATTATTCATGCTAGAATTGTATTAACCGGAAACATAATACATGTGTGAATACATAGACAAACAGAGTGTCACTAGTATGCCTCTACTTGACTAGCTCGTTAATCAAAGATGGTTATGTTTCCTAACCATGGACAAAGAGTTGTCATTTGATTAACGGGATCACATCATTAGTTGAATGATCTGATTGACATGACCCATTCCATTAGCTTAGCACACGATCGTTTAGTATGTTGCTATTGCTTTCTTCATGACTTATACATGTTCCTATGACTATGAGATTATGCAACTCCCGTTTGCTGGAGGAACACTTTGTGTGCTACCAAACGTCACAACGTAACTGGGTGATTGTAAAGGAGCTCTACAGGTGTCTCCAAAGGTACATGTTGGGTTGGCTTATTTCGAGATTAGGATTTGTCACTCCGATTGTCGGAGAGGTATCTCTGGGCCCTCTCGGTAATGCACATCACTGAAGCCTTGCAAGCATTACAACTAATGAGTTAGTTGCGGGATGATGTATTATGAACGAGTAAAGAGACTTACCGGTAACGAGATTGAACTAGGTATGGGATACCGACGATCGAATCTCGGGCAAGTAACATACCGATGACAAAGGGAACAACGTATGTTGTTATGCGGTCTGACCGATAAAAGATCTTCGTAGAATATGTAGGAGCCAATATGAGCATCCAGGTTCCGCTATTGGTTATTGACCGGAGACGTGTCTCGGTCATGTCTACATTGTTCTCGAACCCGTAGGGTCCGCACGCTTAAGGTTACGATGACAGTTATATTATGAGTTTATGCATTTTGATGTACCGAAGTTTGTTCGGAGTCCCGGATGTGATCACGGACATGACGAGGAGTCTCGAAATGGTCGAGACATAAAGATTGATATATTGGAAGCCTATGTTTGGATATCGGAAGTGTCCCGGGTGAAATCGGGATTTTACCGGAGTACCGGGAGGTTACCGGAACCCCCCCGGGAGGTATATGGGCCTTAGTGGGCCTTAGTGGAAGAGAGGAGAGGTGGCCAGAGATGGGCCGCGCGCCCCTCCCCCCCCCTTGATCTGAATAGGACAAGGAGAGGGGGCCGGCCCCCCTTCCTCCTCTCTCTCTCCTCTTTTCCCCCTCCGCGAATCCTATTCTAACTAGGAAAGGGGGGGAGTCCTACTCCCAAAGGGAGTAGGACTCCTCCTGGCGCGCCTCCTCTTGGCCGGACGCCCCTTCCACCATAGTCCTCGGTAATATTGTAGCAGTGCTTAGGCGAAGCCCTGCGATGGTAGTACATCAAGATCGTCACCACGCCGTCGTGCTGACGGAACTCTTCCCCGACAATTTGCTGGATCGGAGTCCGGGGATCGTCATCGAGCTGAACGTGTGCTAGAACTCGGAGGTGCCGTAGTTTTGGTGCTTGATCGGTCGGGCCGTGGAGACATACGACTACATCAACCAAGTTAACGCTTCCGTTGTCGATCTACAAGGGTACGTAGATCACACTCTCCCCTCTCGTTACTATGCATCACCATGATCTTGCGTGTGCGTAGGAAAATTTTGAAATTACTACGAAACCCAACAAATCGGTCTCACCGGTAGGGATCTCGGTCTCACCGAGATGGGGTTGTAATCTCTCTGTTTCCCTTCGTAACATTTCGGTCTTACCGAGATGAGTGATCGTCCCACCGAGATTGCAATGTAAACTCTCTGTTTCCCTTCGTAACGTTTCGGTCTCACCGAAATGAGCGATCGGTCACACCAAGTTTAGCCGACCAACTCTCTGGTTAGCTTATTACCAAAATCGGTCTCACCGAGTTTGTGTAATCGATCTCACCGAGATTACGTTATGCCCTAACCCTAATCATATCGGTCCTACCGAGTTGCATGTCGATCCCACCGAAAAACCTAATGGTCATTAGCTTTGCTGAATCGGTCCGACCGAGTTTAACTATTCGGTCCCACCGAGATTGGCAAGTTGTGTGTAACGGTAGATTTTGTGTGGAGCTATATACCCCTCACCACCTCTTCATTCGTGGAGAGAGAGCCATCAGAACAAACCTACACTTCCAACTTACTTCTGAGAGAGAACCACCTACACTTTGTGTTGAGTCCAAGATATTCATTCTTACCATATGAATCTTGATTTCTAGCCTTCCCCAAGTTGCTTTCCACTCAAATCTTTTTCCACCAAATCCATATCCTGTAAGAGAGAAGTTGAGTGTTGGGGAGACTATTCATTGAAGCACAAGAGCAAGGAGTTCATCCAAACACACCATTTGTTACTTCTGGAGAGTGTGTCTCCTAGATTGCTAAGGTGTCACTTGGGAGCCTCCGACAAGATTGTGGAGTTGAACAAGGAGTTTGTAAGGGCAAGAGATCGCCTACTCGTGAGATCTACCGCTAGTGAGCAAGTCTTCAATGGCGACGACCATGTGGATAGACAAGGTTGCTTCTTCGTGGAGCCCTTCGTGGGTGGAGCCCTCCGTGGACTCGCGCAACCATTACCCTTCGTGGGTTGAAGTCTCCATCAACGTGGATGTACGATAGCACCACCTATCGGAACCACGACAAAAACATTCGTGTCTCCAATTGCGTTTGAATCCTCCAAACCCTTCCCTTTACATTCTTGCAAGTTGCATGCTTTACTTTCCGCTGCTCATATACTCTTTGCATGCTTGCTTGAATTGTGTTAAGATTGCTTGACTTGTCTAAAGTTGCTAAAATCTGTCAAGAACTAAAATTGGGAAACGGATAAGTTTTTATTTGGTCAAGTAGTCTAATCACCCCCCTCTAGACATACTTTTGATCCTACACTTGTGAAGATCTATTCGATGTAATCTTCTTTTTGCGGTGTGTTTGTTGAGACCGATGAATTGTGGGTTTATGATCAAGATTATCTATGAACAATATTTGAATCTTCTCTGAATTCTTTTATGTATGATTGGTTATCTTAATTATCAGTTTGGTTTGGCCTACTAGATTTATCTTTCTTGCAATGAGAGAATTGCTTAGCTTTGGGTTCAATCTTGCGGTGTCCTTTCCCAGTGACAGTAGGGGCAGCAAGGCATGTATTGTATTGTTGCCATCGAGGATAACAAGATGGGGTTTTATCATATTGCATGAATTTATCCCTCTACATCATGTCATCTTGCTTAAGGTGTTACTCTGTTTCATGAACGCAATACTCTAGATGCATGCTGGATAGTGGTCGATGAGTGGAGTAATAGTAGTAGATGCAGGCAGGAGTCGGTCTACTTGTCTCAGACGTGATGCCTATATACATGATCATACATAGATATTCTCATAACTATGCTCAATTCTGTCAATTGCTCAACAATAATTCGTTCACCCACCGTAAAATACTTATGCTCTTGAGAGAAGCCACTAGTGAAACCTATGGCCCCCGGGTCTATCTTCGTCATATTAATCTTCCAACACTTAGTTATTTCCTTTGCTTTTTTACTTTGCTTTTATTTTACTTTGCATCTTTATCACAAAAATACCAAACATATTATCCTATCATATCTATCAGATCTCACTCTCATAAGTGACCGTGAAGGGATTGACAACCCCTTATCGCGTTGGTTGCGAGGAGTTATTTGTTTTGTGCAGGTACGAGGGACTCACACGTAGCCTCCTACTGGATTGATACCTTGGTTCACAAAAACTGAGGGAAATACTTACACTACTTTGCTGCATCATCCTTTCTTCTTCAAGGAAATCCAACGCAGTGCTCATGAGGTAGCACACAGCGATGATGGGTATTTCCCTCAGCGATGAGACCAAGGTTATCGAACCAATAGGAGAACCAAGCAACACTACGTAAACAACACCTGCACACAAATGACAAATACTCGCAACTCGATGTGTTAAAGGGGTTGTCAATCCCTCTCGGGTAACGACGCCAGAAATTGGCAAACGGACGGGGTAAAGTTGTAATAGATTGGATAACTGGATTGCAAATAAAATAAAGTGCAACAAGGTTTTTTTTGTATTTTTGGTTTAATAGATCTAAAAACAAAGCAAAGGAAAATAGACCGCAAAAGCAAATATAATAAAGAAGAGACCCGGGTGCCGTAGATTTCACTAGTGGCTTCTCTCGAGAAAAATAGCAAACGGTGGGTGAACGAATTACTGTTGGGCAATTGATAGAACTTCAATTAATCATGACAATATCCAGGCAATGATCATTAATTATATAGGCATCACGTCCAAGATTAGTAGACCGACTCCTGCCTGCATCTACTACTATTACTCCACACATCGACCGCTATCCAACATGCATCTAGTGTATTAAGTTCATGGAGAAACGGAGCAACGCAGTAAGAACGATGAAATGATGTAGACAAGATCTATTTATGCAGAAATAGACCCCATCCTGTTATCCTTAATAGCAACGATACATATGTGTCGTTTCCCTTTCTGTCACTGGGATCAAGCACCGTAAGATCGAACCCATTACAAAGCACCTCTTCCCATTGCAAGATAAATAGATGAAGTTGGCCAAACAAAACCCAAATATCAAAGAAGAAATACGAGGCTATAAGCAATCATGCATATAAGAGATCAAAGAAGACTCAAAGAACTTTCATGGATAAAAAGATAGATCTGATCATCAACTCAAAGTTCATCGGATCCCAACAAACACACCGCAAAAAAGAGTTACATCGTATGGATCTCCAAGAGAGCATTGTATTGAGAATCAAACGAGAGAGAGGAATCCATCTAGCTACTAACTACGGACCCATAGGTCTACAAAGAACTACTCACGCATCATCGAAGAGGCACCAATGGACATGATGCACCCCTCCGTGTTGGTGTCTAGATTGGATTTATGGTTTCTGGAACTTGCGGTGGTTGGAATTGATTTTTGTTGACTCCCTTAGGTTTATGGAATATTGGGGTATTTATAGAGCAAAGAGGTGGTTCAGGGGGCACACGAGGTGTGCACAATCCACCTTGGCACGCCTGGGCCCCCAAGCTCTCCCTAGTGGGTTGTGCTCCCCTCGGAGCACCCCCAGGTGCTTCTCCGGCCCAATGGATGTCTTCTGGTCCAAAAAAATTCACAAAATTTTTTGCTGCGTTTGAACTTCGTTTGTATTGATTTCCTGCAATGTAAAAAACATGCAGAAAACAACAACTGGCACTTGGCACTTGGCACTATGTCAATAGGTTAGTACCAAAAATGATATAAAATGAGTATAAAATCATTGTAAAACATTCAAGAATGATAATATAACATCACGGAACAATAAAAAATTGGATAAATGTCATTCAAATTCTGGCGATTCCGAGAAATGCCACTGCAATTTTCAAACTTTGAAAAATTTCATTTCTAGTGGCATTTTTTAAAGTTTAGAAATTGCAGTGGCATTTCTCAGAATTGCCAGAATTCGATTGGTATTAATCCAATTAACCCAAAAAATATGGTTACAAAAGTAGGTCAACTTTGTTTTAGAAAAAGGATTATACTTTTTATGCAACTAATAAAAAAACATATCATTTGCATCAGTACCGGAGCGTACCATGGTGTTTCCCAGGCCCGTCGAGGAGGGTGTGCGAGCGGTGCGATCGCACAGGGCCCCGCAAATCGTAGGGGCCCCGATCGGTGAAAAAACCCTGATACGATCCGGTCATGCGCTGGATTGCTGGCTTTTTAGTTGGCTCGTCTGATCCTATCGTAAGAAAACTGCAGACGGATGCACCAGAAGCGGACGCTCGTTACGGTGAGGCCCCTGGTCAATATAATCGTTCCACTAATCTTTACCTAATAATAAAGCAAATTGGATTTCTTTCGTCCGTCATGGCATTTTTCAGAAAACTCCCTCTATTTTAGAGAATTCAACCCACAGTCCCGTTTTAAGTTAAAACGAATCGTTATTTTCGTATTTTACACAAAAGTCCATGTCTTTTCTTGAAATCAACCCGCCGTCCGGATTTAAGTCACACCCGAACCGTTATTTTACATTTTTCGAAACCCCCCCTGATGTTTTAGGTAATTCATTCGCGGATCATATTTAAGTCAAACAAATGCTTTTTAAAATCATCCATATCTTTTAAACCGTAACTCCGATTTAAACATGTTAATATGAAATTTGATTAAAAAAATATGTAGAATATGAATATGAGATTATTTTACCTGTTAAGTATTTTTAAATATTATTTTGGAATATATTTGAGTCAAACCAAATGATTTTCTAAAGTATCTGTATCTTTTAAACCGTAACTTTGATTTTAACATATTATATATGAAATTTTATTAGAAAAATGTGTGAAATCTAAATATGATGTTAATTTTACCTGTTAAATATTTTTAAAATATTGTTATGGAAGCAAACTTATAATTTATAGCGCAAGATTTATTTTTTTCATACCGGCGGCGATCCGGATTGCAAATAAACACCCCACTATAACCACATATGAAAAAAAACATTGATAACTACACATGCATACCTCTAAAAAATGTCGCAGGGGAAAACAACAGATATCCCATCGTGAGAGTGAGAGAAAGCGAGCGAGAGAGAGAGAGGAAGAGAGAGAGAGAGAGACGCCTTAGGATTAACCATATTCAACACACGTTTTTTGTTGTTTTGAGGAGAACACCGAGGCCATCGCCGCCGAGGGTGAGAAGGAGGATAAGCGGCAACGCAAATATGATGCCTCGCAAAAATAAAGGAGATGGGCATATTGTGGTCTTGAGTGATAGTTCTTGAGTTAAGAACGTGTGTTATGTTTTCTCTTCCATTGTAACGCACAGGCTCTTTTGCTAGTCGCGCCAATAGGGCCCAGCCGGATGCATGAGATCAAATAGATCTGTTTCTCTCTCTCTCTCTCTCTCTTGATAAAAAACAACTTCACGAGTAGGGAGGCCGCGTCTACCTGCTTCTAGGAAGGGACGAGCTGCCGATGGATGGCGGAAGGCCACGACGAGTCCGCTGTACTGCCAATAGGGCCTAGCCGGATGCATGAGATCAAATAGATCTGTTTCACTAGATGTATCACGAATCCGGCGGTGCAAACGATTTCCCACTAGACGTATCACGAAGCCGGCGGTGCACGCCCGATGGCGCAACTGCCGATGAAAATCATGCTGATTTCGGTCATGACCGACGATGTCAACGTCTTTGATGTCGTTTGCTTGTCGAGGCATCGTCGTTGCAGTTTGCGTCATCAGGTTCAGGATACTTCAAGGGAAACCCTAGATCCGGGTATCCCAGATTGGACGATGATGGCGTTCTCAGTATCGCTTTCCCTCCCGAGGGCATCGTTTTGGAGCAAGTGACGGCTGGCGGGGATAAGAGGAGGAACGGTGTTACATCTACCGCAAGGCCGACGGCGGATCACGGCGGCATGGTGCTATGGAGTTTCTACGATGGGCGCATGTGGATGGACACACGCATGATGGTGTTGTTGTCTGACGCCAAGGTGGCGTCGACGACAGGCCTGGCAAGGTTGGTGCATCCGTACCTGCTATGGAGATGGATCAGTGGTTGGCGGTGGTGGCGGTATCTGACAGTGCGCCAGACGGTGTGTGACCCACTCCCAGCATTGTGGCTTGGTTGGGGCATCCGGCTTTAGATGTTAGGATTTGGTGCGATGTCTGTTTGTATTAGGCTCAGACATTTTACACCCCTTCATCAAGGAGGTAGGAGTAGCGATATGTGTGTTGCCAAGGTGCTGGCTTCAGGCATACTGATGTATTACTTTGTAAGGTCTTTGTGAATAATTAATAAAATGAATGCATGCATCGTTCTGATGCAGAGGCCGGGGGTATATCCTTCTTTTCATTTTTTAATAAGATCAAGTTATAAGCCATGTAATTAAACATCTACATGACAAAACTGGAAAGACAATAAGACTCTAGGCTTTGCACAAAGGCCATCAGCCATGAAGGAAAATTATGATCAAGATCGAATAATTCCTTGAGTATGACTCCAACGCCCATCACCCGCCTCCTACACCACCCCAGCAGGGGAGCAAGATCCACCAAAAGAAAATGTGATGGATCACCTCTTCACTCGACCTCGATGCGGCTCCATCACCAATATGAAGTTTTTCGAACCTCGGACCTCCAAAGTAACTTACCAAAGACGAAACATTTGTCGTTAGAAGAATCTGGTCAGGGTAACACCCGAGTCACGCCATCAAATTCTAAATCTGGCACCCCACCTCGACGATGATGCCAGAAAAGGAAACTATACCGCTAACCACCAACCATAAACTGAACACATGACCCGCCATCTTCCACTTACCGCCGACCACTGTCTACATTCGTTGATGCACTATCCTATGATTGTGCACTAGGTTTTGGCTCTAATTTGCTCCCTCGCCCACAAGAGAGAGAGAGAGGTCGTGGACTAACGGTGCACGATGATTATTGTTTGCGAGCTTGTTGTGTCATTTTTTTGTATCCATGACTCATGGGCCAAGAAATATGCCCATGCAGGAAACGAAGCCAAATTGTCTAAAAAGGATATTCGGCATTTCCTATTTAGCACTGCAGGCGCCCGTTATAGGGCATTCCGCAAACGGGCGCCTGCAGCCGCTGTGACCTGGGCCGGCCCATGTATATCTTCTTCTTTTCTGTTTAAATGTTCAAAAAATGTGCGCCGTGGAAGTTCGAACTCACGATCAGTTGCAGCGACCCCAACACAGCCACCACTAGGTCATCGAACAACCACTGTTTCGTAACTGGTTTTTTTGTTTGTTTTTATTGGTATCTTCAATCGCGGGAATCCCTTGGTTTTGGGAAGCGTCAAAAAACTTCCCAAGCCGGTTTTTTCACAGTTCATTGGTCATTTCCGGGGCGGTTGTTATCCGGGTATTCTTATTTTTTTCATTTTTTTAATCCTGTGTTCCTTTTTCCTTTGAATCTGTTCCTTCTGTATTTTTGAATGGACTTTTTTTCAAATGCAATGAACTTTTTTGATAATGATGCACTTTTTTAAAAAAATCAAGGATTTCTTGCCAAATTTGACGAACCTTTTTTCCAAATCTAGTCAACTTTTTCCAAAATTGTGAACTTTTCAAAAATCCATGAACTTTTTTTCAATTTTTGTGAAATTTTCGAAAAAAATCATGAACTTGTTTTTCAAACTCGATGAACTTTCTTCGAAAATTCATGAGCTTTTTTCAATCTCAATGAACTTTTTTTAAAGTTTGTGAACTTTTCTAGAAAATTGATGAACTTTTTTTGAAAATCCATGAACTTTTTTTAAATTTCGATGAACTTTTTCAAATTTTCTGAACTTTTTGTTTAAAAATTGATGAACTTTTTTCAAGTTCGTGAACTTTTCTTGAAAATTTATGAACTAATTTTGAAATCCATGAACTTTTTTCAATTTTGATGAACTTTTTTCAAATTTCGATGAACATATTCAAAAATGATGAACTTTTGTTTGAAAATTGATGAACGTTTTTCAAGTTTGTGAACTTTTCTTGAAAATCGATGAACTTTGTTTGAAATCTATGAACCTATTCAAATTCACGATTTTTGTTTGTCAAATAATTCAAAAAATAGTAATTGGTACAGTTTTGTCCAATAAAATAGCACTGCAACACTGTTATTACATAATTTGCGCTGTTACCTATCACTAGTCGTAAGTAGTCCGAGTGGTTAGCAGAACTCGTTTGTTAGTGAAACCGCACATGCTCGAAATCTGTCCAGAGCATTAATTTCTAAATTTAGTTGTACTTCTTACAAAGAATTTTTCTTTCAAACAACTAAATTACTGGAAGCCAGATCCAAATTCTTAAAGATTTCAATCAGCAGGTTTCTGTGACTTATGGAGATTTTTCCATTGTTAAAAAAGTTTGTTCCATATTTTGTTCAAGCATATTTTATTTCATACATATTCGGAAAGAAATTTGCAGTTCGAATTGTATTGTCGAAAGTTAGAAGAAACAGCAGAACGAACAAACAGCAGAACGAAGAAACAGTCGAAAGAAACAGTATAAACGCGCAACTACTTGGACCAGCGAAGAAACAGCCCAGCAACGACGCCTTACAGGCGCCACTTAAGGTAACCGGCACAGAAGGCGCCAACTAGGAGCTCCCAGGATATTCCCACCAAACCTGGCCAAGTGAACACAGGTGCTCGGCTCGTCACGGGCCTGGCCCGGCACGAGGCACCCCTTGAGCCGTGCCTGGCTCGGCACGACACGATCCGTTTAAATTTGATTTATAGAGGCAAAAATATCCTAAGTGGCACCAAAATAGCCCATTAGGCCGAAGTATGCAGCCCACACACGGGCTAAACATGCAGCGGGCCGGCCTGTTCACTAAAGGGGCCGTGTCCGGGCCTGGAGGCGCGGCACACGGGCCGGCACGGAATTGCTCGAAATCACTAATTAAGGAGTACTCGTTGCAAAGAACACTCCACTTTTCCAGGTCGTGATAAGTGGCGCACATGCAGTACGCCACTTGTCACAACTTGTGAGTTTTCTCTTTTTTCGTAGATTCGTTTATTTAAAAAGGTTTATCTTTTAAACCGTGCGTCCAAATCTCGAAACGTTTTCATTATTGGATTCCCCACGTCAAGATCTTCAAAACTAGATCTTATGTTGATAGGTTTTGACGAACTTTTTTTTTCCACGAAAAAACGGATGAAAAAAACCGGGCGAAAAAACCAAAATCGGGAGCATGGTTTTTTTCTCTTTCCGAAAGAGGCACGCCCGTGCCTCTCGTGAAATCACGCCCGTGCCTCTCATGAAAGAAAAACCATGACTCTCGTGGAAGAAAAAAACAGAAAACGCGTTTTTTTTCGTGTCCGAAAGGCACGGCCGTGTCTCTCGCGAAAGCACAACCGCGCCTCTCGCGGAAGCAAAACCATGACTCTCGCGAAAGAAAAAAAAACACTTATTTTTTTCCTTTCTGAGAGGCACGGCCGTGACTCTCGTGAAAGCACAACCATGCCTCTCGCGGAAGCAAAATCATGACTCTCGCGAAAGAAAAGAAAAACAGAAAACGCGTTTTTTTTTCGTTTTCAAAAGGCACGACCGTGACTCTCGCGGAAAAAAATCGTGACTTGCGAAAGGGAAAAAATGCGTTTTTTTCATGCAATTTTTTTTCAAAACAAATTTTTTTGCTCGAAAAGCTAAGGAAGACCGGAGGAAAACCAAAACGTCGAAAAAACCAAAAAAACAATTTATAAAGCTGAAAACGCATGCGGAAAAAAAAAAAAACAAAAGGGGGGGGGGGGGGGGGGGGGGGGGGGGGAGAACATTATGGGGAGTATTGAATTAGCCGAAAACGCAGAGTTCGTAATTTAGTTTTTAGATTGGAATGTGCTATGCATTACTAAAAGAGTTTTTTTTTCTGGAGATGAATCTAAATGGTCTGACGGTCTGAGTACTCGTCGGCATGACAAGGTGACTACAGATCCACCATAACATGTGAGTGGCAATGCTCCAGGACAAGCAGGTCAAACTATTGTCCAAATAATTTTTTGTACGATTGGAAGTGCAAGCATTTCTCCAAGATGGTTTGGTCCTGGTGTTCATGCAGCCGGCGATGGCATACCTTCACAGAATGGAGTACGGCGTAGGTGTTCAAGGGTTGTATCAGGCCGCATGGGAAGAACCTGAAGTTGCAAGTGGATACAGTCAAGAACATAGTTAAAGGTGATATGGGAGATAAGTTCCATAGGCAAGCTGGATTGAGGCTTGATGAGCCGAACCCAAGGGACGTGCTTAGTTTCTACCACAAAATTCTATCATTCACATCAACGGATGTTGCAAAGTAAGTAAAAAATGTACTAGAGTCAGATATTTGTTGGCAACGGCTCATTGGGTTTGTTCAAATCAATGTTACTTACACTAGCAGGAAGTGGTTCAAGCATACTTATCCAAATCTTATAATCCTGAGGGAGAAGACTTTGTGAAGGAGTTCAGGCTGAATGGCCAGTTAACAAGAATCGGGTGGATCTGCGTGTGGTGGATGATCGTTTACAAGGAATGTTGAATGTATGGTTCCTGCAGATGTTCAGGTGGCGCCACGTATTCGACCTGCGATTTGTGGTAAGTTCCGAAATGTACAGTGAAAATCGGTCTTTGAGATACAGATAAATTGGTTTTGCACATAAAAAATATGCACAGTGAAACAAAAGCAGCAGACATATGCAATCTATTTGCTGAGCTGCATCACTAGCTCAAACAGATGCATACAGTATTATGTGCTGATCTTCTTAGATGGTTGATATATCAATTTTTAAACAAGAAATGGTCATAATGAAGTCATTTTAGGCCACCGTAGTATTTAATCTCGCAATGGAGTAGTATTTAAGATTGCGAGATTAAATTTCTAACATGCACGGGCAGGGTGGGGTGGGGCAACGCGTGTGGCGGTGCGCGGGGTGGAGGATAGGTTGGCGTTGGAGGGGTCACAAGAGTCGGAGGAGGGGACAAAGTGGGGAGCACAATATGGTGCATGTAATATTCAGCCGGTGCAAACACGCGTCAAAACGACTGATGTTTGGTCGCTGCCATATCATTATTATTATTTTTATAAAGTGGGTATATATTCAAAGGATTTTAGACATATTGTTTAATGTGTATGGCGTTTTGGATCTCGGCAAACAAATTTATAAAGTGCTAGCTCACATTGCGGCATTTACATTGGTAAGTCAAAGGTTTGCTTTTCCATAGTTTTATAAACGATGAATATTTATGCAGACACGTAGCAACTTAATTAGACAAAGGGTGGCCTTGAATTAAAGGGTGATAATGCTCTCATGTCTGCCCTCTATCTTCCTATATTCGCAGTGCAATATCATGTAGGGCATGTTCATTTGAATACATTTTTTAGAGGTGCATGAATTGCCGATGGTAGAACTCTTTTATTTGCCCTTCGGATTTACACTCCTACTACCTGGTTTGAAGGATCATCTTAAATATATATTTTCAGTGTATGCCTTTGATTTTCGAAATGATCTTTACATTGTTTTCTTGCATAAGCTTTGATTTAGAAAACTTTCAATGTTATAGGAGAGACAAAGAGCAACAAGTCACATTAGATATTGTGTAGTAGAAACATTCGTTATCTGCTGATGTGTGCATATGTGCTTGCTACCACTGCTGTGTCTGGAAGAGAAAAGGAAACCAGAAGGGACATCACTATAGATACATGTGCGTATTTGCTGCCGCTGTTGGTGTATGTGTATGTGCTTGCCAGTTGCCACCGCTACTGTGTCTGGAAGAGAAAAAGAAGCATGTATGGTGGGAGGTGAATTTGCACTGACCCATCTAATGTGTATGTCGTGTACTGTTTGACTTCAGTTCAGTAATGCCACCGCACCTCTTCTAATTTGTTGGTGGTGCTGCTGCTACTGCAGCGACAACCAATGCGTAAAATAGAGGCTGCAACTTTGGTACTTCAAAGAGGAAAGGAAAACATGACTGTTTCATGGTGAGTTAAGTAGTGGCTTAACCGAACCTGCAGTCTTACAAGAGCATTGATTGTCTAATTAATGACCAAGCTGTTGTTTGTTAATTTTGATTTTGATTGTACTTCTGAAAAACATAGATGTAGTAATATCATTATAGCAAATATTGTGGTACATTTCTTACAAAGGTCGAGCAGAGCTCCTAAATGTCTTGAAATTTAGTTGCTCATGAAACAGAGTTATTATTGTCTTAGAAACAGTGAAGTCACTGCCATCGCCATGAGAGTGGAGCAGCATCACTATAAGATGTGGCGGATTGGTGGGTCCCGGGTCAAAAAGTGCCCAAGACTCGCGCAACCAAGTTTTCTGGAGGCCGAGCAACATGACATAGCCACGGACAAAATGGAGGAAGGGAAGGGTGTGGAGGAGAGGGGAATTTACCACTTCGCGCAACGGCAATGTTGCGTGAGGGGCATTCATCTTCCACCTGAGCCGCATATGCAACTAATTGTTCAATAAACATTCTTGCAAGAGCAAGAGGCTCGCCACTGTTGGTCGTTAGTACTCTTGCTTATAATTTCTTCACTTCAACTTATAAGGAAACATAGTAATGCTTGATGCACGACTTGATACCTTCAAGGATAAGCTGTCTGGAAAGCTTCTACCTGATCAGCGAGGTAGTTGCCATAATACTACCTGATCAGTAGACTCACTTTTACTTCTATTCTCTTTCCTTTTTACATGATTATTTAACATTGACACAGGGATTCCATAGTGTATTCTCTCCAATGGAGTCGATATAGCCATATACCATTCTTCAGAGAATGGAATAGGTGAGTAGAACAAAACTATAGGTGCAAAGAACAAGCATGATATATGCCGATGTACCGAATACATTTCATGCAGTGAAGTAAAAGAAAAAATGTATCAGAGAAGTTCTTTACTAAGTATCTTGCATGTACAGAACGATTATTGTTATTCCTCGCTGATCAATGATAAAAGATATTGAACATTGCAATATGGTATTTTCATCCTCCCTTTTATTAGGTTATAATATGTTCAACATAATTTTGAAGATTACAAGATGGTAATTTTTTCTTAAGCCCGTAGCAACGCACGGGCACTCTACTAGTAGTCTTAAACTTCAAGATGCGAACTGCATTGTTGCTAGTGAGGAACCAAATCCATCTGACAAGTGTAAATGCCACTATCCAAGTTCAGTTAGTATCTTCCACTTTATTATGGGACTAGAGAAATATAAATCATAAAAAGGATATTGCCGGTTACCCTATCTGTGACATGAGGATTTGCTCCTTTTCTTAGGAGATGGCTAATGACAGCCTCCTTTTTGCCTATTATCGCCTTGTGAAGAGGAGTGAAACCATCCTGTATCAACAACACCACCAATATTAGCACTACTATCCTAGATGGCGTTTTGGACAGGCATCACAACGAATTAAGCAGGACCTACTTTATCAACTAAATCGATATCAACACCATTGTCGAGCAGCTTGTCCATCAGAGGTATCTGCAGCGCCAATGCGTATGTATGAAGCGGATGCCATTTTGGCTGCACCAAGCAATGCAATTTCAGAGGTTAGAATCAACATCCAACATTCCGACAGTTCACGCATCTACATTACTCATTACTCAGATGTCAAAAATAGGTATGTTTATAAGTTAGAAAGATCATCCTTCCAGTCCATGCGTCATCCAATGTGATGCACACAGCCAAACGAGGCATGATGTCGAAATCAGCTTACAAAATGGTAACAGATGTCACGCTGGGCTAGCGTCGGTGAAGAAACCAGTCATCGCCAACTCACTGCATTTTACTTTTACAACTAGCATATAACCACCTAAAGTCCCAAACAGCACTAAACCTGATAAAGAACAACTCTCCAAGACAGTGGGGAACACTCAAAATGGTATGAAGACAGTGAAACACACTTAACTGATGAAATTTTGGTGACATCAGCAGTCTCATTCTGATCCAAGATAGCCTCTTCTTCTGGCGTTAAGAGAAGCTCGATTTCTAGACAAACAGAATAGCAGCACAATAAGGTGTACAATTCAAAAAACAGTAACAGCAAAAATACTGAAATGAGAATTGAGAGGCATAAACAGCACACTCTTTTTCAGAGTGCAAACTGGGAGACCAGAAGCACATAAAGAAAATTCGGAGGAGTAAATTTCGCTCGGAGACCCAATCGATACCTCTCCGGAGCTCCTGCTCTTGACGCTCCTGCTGCCGCGTTGCAACGAGCCTGGAGAGCGGGAAGGGGGAAGGGAAAGGAGAGCTTCTTTGTCCGGTCGCTTGCTTTCCCTCATCCTCGTAGTCGCTCCCGGAGCCGTCGTCTGGTTCCTCCCAGAAGGCGTCGCCGCCGCGAGGGAGGGCGCGTGCCGGGGAACGGAAGCCAATTGAGAGCGGCGGTGGAAGAAAGGGAGACGGACGGTAGCGAGGTAGTGCAGCGCGGTGGGAGGCGGGGAGTGGAGAGGCATGGAGAAGAGCGGCGGCGGCGGAGGAGGAGGAGGAGGCCGTGGCCGCCCATGGGAGCATCTCTCGCCCGGCGCCTCTTATCGCAGAAGGGCTGAGCCGAAGGATGCTTCTCCCTGTAGTGTCTTCACTAGGATTTGACTGTCAGCCCCCGCTCCAATCCGTTTGAGTCGAAACGGACAGAAATCCAAAACCGAATTTGGACCGAATTTGCGTCTGTGCGCGACGCCTGTTGGGGTTACTTACCACGGATAGGGTCACCAGACGTACTTCTTCCGGTTCATTTTAATCTGTATATAAGTTTTGTCCAAAGTTAAAGTACTTTGACCAAATTTATAGAAAAAATTATCAATATCCACAATGCAAAATCAATATTGTTAGATTCATTATGAAATGTAGTTTCATATATTTGATATCAAAATATGTATATGACAACTGTGTGGCAGATTGCAAAATTACCACACGATATCAGGGTGCTTCGATCAGGATCGGGCGACTGCTCGTGATATGCGCGGGGCAGTTGCTCGACTGCGGGCGTGAGTGGCCTGGGCGTTGACCCGCGGGACTAATTTCGCTTCGCCATTGTGGTCCTTTTCGTTCTCCACCTCGTCGACGGGAAGCTCCGCTGTGACGTCCGTCGTCCTCCTGCGCAACAGCCTGTCCACAGGACCTTGGGACTGACCACGCCTGTCGGTGTCAAAACCGGCGGATCTTGGGTAGGGGGTCCCGAACTGTGCGTCTAAAGTCAATGGTAACAGAAGACAGGGGACATGATGTTTACCCAGGTTCGGGCCCTCTTTAGGAAGGTAATACCCTACTTCCTGCTTGATTGTTCTTGATGATATGAGTATTACAACAGTAGATCTACCATGAGATCAGAGAGGCTAAACCCTAGAAGCTAGCCTATGGTATGATTGTCTGTTGTCCTACGGACTAAAACCCTCCGGTTTATATAGACACCGGAGGAGGCTAGGGTTACATAAGGTCGATTACAAAGGAGGAGATTTGCATATCCGTATTGCCTAGCTTGCCTTTCACGCCAAGTAGAGTCCCATCCGGACACGCGACGAAGTCTTCAATCTCGTATCTTCACAGTCCAATAGTCCGGCCAAAGGATATAGTCCGGCTGTCCGGGGACCCCCTAATCAGGCTTCAATGACGATGAGTCCGGCGCGCAGTGTTATCTTCGGCATTGCAAGGCGGGTTCCTCCTCCGAATACACCATGGAAGAGTTTGAATATAAGGATAGTGTTCGACCCTGCAAAATAAGTTTCACACACCATCGTAGAGAGAATAATATTTTCACAAATCTAATCTGCTGACACGTTTTGATAGCATGACATCACGCCACGGCCCGGTCATTATTTGAACCGTTTTTCTTTAACCAGCCCCGCATATAACGCGAGGCGGTTTCTTGACACGTCTTGTCAAAGTGGAGATCGTGTTTCCCTTATCACGGGATTCTCGTCAATACAAACGTGGGTAACCCAACCGTGCCTGTTGGTATGACTCCTAGATCTTAGGTAAGTCTCAAACGACCACGAGGGGGACTCCTGATATTCACCCTCTTTATAAAGGGACAGGGCTTTTTCTTTTTTCCCTCCCGCGCTCAATCGAATCCTTTCCCCGCCTCGAGTTCTAACACCCAAAGCTCAGGTCAGGCGCTTCGGACCTTCAATCATGTCTGGATCCAGCCTTCAAGGCCGGTGGATGCCTTCCTCCGTCACAGAGGAGGACATCAAGAAGTTGAGGGAGGCCAGATATCTGACCGCCGAAATTTTGCATAGGCTGCCCGCCCGAGGGCAGGTCGTCCCTACTCCCGAACCCAAAGAGAGCGTCGTGTTCGTCTCCCACTTCCTCCGAGGACTAGGCCTCGCTCTGGATCCCTTTGTTAGGGGTCTTATGTTCTATTACGGGCTGTATTTTCACGATCTGGCCCCGGATTCCCTTCTTCACATCTCGCCATTTATTGTTGTATGTGAGGCCTTCCTCCGCATTACCCCTCACTTCGGCCTGTGGCTCAAGACCTTCGATGTGAAGCCGAAGACGGTCGAGGGGCAGTACGCAGCATGCGGAGGTGCTTTAATAAGCAAAATTGCTGACGCTCCATGGCCAAAGGGTTCCTTTCCAGAGGTGTCCGGATTGTGGCAGCGGGCGTGGTTTTACATCACAGCCCCCCCGAAGTGCCAAATGGGTAGCTGCCCCCGCCTTTCGCTCGGGCCCCCCACCACAACTGATGTCATGGATTAGCAGGGGGCTGAGCTAGGGTCCAGCCAAGGACGTGCCAATACTGCAGAGCCGTATCCGAGATCTCTTCGAGGGAGATTTCAGTCTGGTTATGGTAATGCAAGTCATGCTGGTTCGTCGAGTCCATCCTTGCAAACGCCGACCCCTCCGTATGTGGGAATTCAACCCGGAAGGACCGCACACTATTCAGAATTTCCTCGGCATGACGCACGAGGAGATGTACAAACCATTCTTCGGACCCCAAATAGAGTGTCCGGACACCACCGAGGACGTGGGCCTAAGCTGCAACCGCCCCGCTGCCCAAGTAAGTAATCCCATGGCCGAACACACTATCCTTTTATTTATCATGACATCATTCTGAAGAATCGCTCTTTGAACAGGACTGGATAACAAAGGCGAAGCTGATCCGGTGTTCGGTTCCCCTTCCTGAGGGTTTGGACAATCCGGTGCTGGAAAAGATGCTCGAGCCAGCACCTTGTCTAGTGCCCTCAAAGGAAGATGAAGGGGGGAATAAAGAGGGCGAAAGCGGGCCTCCATCGCTATCTATTCCAATCGAGGGAATGAGCGCCTCCGCGAGGGAGGATAACCAAGGGGGAGAATCTGACATTCTCTCTCCCCGGGGAAGGAAGAGGACTACCTCTGAAGATCCAGAAACTAAGGTTTCCAAACGGGAGAAGAAATCTCCGCCAGAGGGTCCTGCCTCGGAGGGTATTCTGGCCGCACAATGTCCGCGCGGGGATCAGCCCTCTACCGAGCTGTAAGTAATCAAAAAGTACTTAATAGTGAAGATATCCTATCTTACTTCCGAAGACAATAATCGATACTTATAAATTATAGTCCGGATCGCATCCCTTCTCGACAGAGTTTATCTTCGGGGGATCTTCTTCCGGACATGATGGAGAGCGAAACGCCTCCCCCGGACTCCCCAACTCAAGATGCGGGCGACCTTGAAGTGTCGCCGTGAAGGGTATCTCCGGATCCATTAGGGCTAGAGGATAACCCTTTAGCTGCCCGGCATCCCCAGTATCCGGCTCCTGAGGGGAGCGACAGCAAGGGTCCGTACAGTGTGCGGTCGGACGCGCCGAAGGATCTTCTGGGGCAAGCTGTCGTCTTGGAAGCGCATCATACGCTAATGGGTACGGTAATTGAAAGGATTTCATCCGCTGAAAGCGGTCTGCACGAAGCTTTTATGAGTCTGCTGAAAGGCTTCGAGGTACGTGAAACAATATATGCCTTTAACAGTACCGCATACATTAGGTATGCCCATGCAGATAGTAGCCCCTGAGACTCTGGTTGTCGTCGGGAATGGCGGCAAACAGAGGATCATAGTCCCAGGTAATAACCAGATCGCCTATATGTGCTGGTAGTTGAAGCTCCGGTGGTGAGCCGGACTGATGGTTTTGTCGAATTAAAGCGGCAACTGGATGCGGCAGATGCCAACATCGTGCTTGTTAACAAGCGGCTTGACGAGGCACAGGGTGAGTGATTTTTCTGGTGATCGTCACATAATAAGAGCAGCATGATGCCAGTATCGTTAACATGTTGTGACTGTAGATGGAGCTGCCACCGTGAAGACCCTTCGGGCAGAGCTTTCCTGAGCCAAGGAGCAAGCAAGGAGTAGCAATGCGGCCGCTTTAAAGGCGGCCGAAGAGTTAAGGGCCGAACAGGCCGCAGATTGCGAGAGCAAGGAAAAAATAGCCAAGATGGCCGTAGAGTTAAAAAATGCTGCTGACCGTTACCGGCTTCTTGAAGAAAAAAACCGAGCGAAGGCGACGGACCTAGAGAAGGCCCGGGTGGCTGCCAAGGAAGCTCGCTCCAAAATTAGAGCGACGAAGGAGGAGCTGAATCAAGCTGCAGATATCGTGTCTGGGAAGCCCTTCTTGTTGCGGACTAAGTTCGGAGATCCGAAATATGCTCCTCTGGACCAGCTATGGAGTTCTGCGGACGCGTACATGGATTTGGCAGCAAGTGCTGCTGACGCAGCCGAGTACTTTAAGGATCAGAAAGGTCCCGAAGTGGAAAAGCTATTTTGGTCACAGTTTCACGCTTCAATCCGTCCGCTGCTGCTGAATGAGCGATTGATCGGTTGGGCCGAGCTCCATAGGTTGTTCAGACTTTCCATGAGGTCCGTTGTGGATCACCTATGGCCGGGAGGGCCAAGGCCGAGTAGCTATTTTAGCTTAGTGCAACAATTCCTTGAAGCTGTGCCACGCGTCGATGCTGTAAAGAGATCAGCGTGCATAGAAGGTGCGCGGATGGCCCTTGCCCGTGTCAAAACATACTGGGCGGAGATGGAGGCCACCACTGTTCCGACACAGGGTTCGGCCATAGGCCGAGTTGCCGCCGAGCACTACTTTGAAGAAGTCCTTGAAGGCGCTCGTTCGATAGAGGCTCAGTGCTCGAAGAATATTATTTTCAAGTGACATGTAGTCCCATTGTACAAACAATGTTTTTCTAAATTAATCAAGACTGTATTTATACTTTTGCCCGAAAGTACTATGATGCCTCCTGTGCACCCGTTTATGTATATATGTATATAACCTGAAAGTTTGCAGTCGTCGGCTTCCGCCCCACACATATAATGCGGGGGTGTTCGCAAAAGATGCATATCCACACTTGATCCAACGTCTTGGTCCGTTAAGGAGGTGATAGCGTAGCGAACAAGGCAATCGGACTATATTACTTTAACACTTTCATTTAGCCATAGGAGTTTGACAGTGGGGCTACTATATAGCCCCTGGTACTTCTGTGCTCGTCCGAATACGATGCACGTACGTACATGACCGGGAAATGGCCCTTCGTTAATGCGGAGGAATCCCAAAGATTTTGATTAGTCATCGAGTGGTTGACCAGTCTCTCACTATATCATGACAGTCAGTTTTCGGCTTTCTCTACTGAGGTGCTCATCCGGATGAACTAGGGCACAATCCCAGTAATTCTCCCAGTGCTACCTTAGCCGATATAACAGAACGTAAGGTACCAAAACGTGAGAGCCGGGCAAACCCAACATTTGACCAAAGACATGATTCGGAGCTGATGCATATATGGCCAAACTCGTGACGCCGAACACTCCCTAAGGTGTTTGGTCTTTATAACATATACCGGGCTAAACAATGCCCTTTATAAGAAACCCCATGTGTCCGGGTACGTGCAAAATCCTGGCGTGGCCACATGCCAATAACGCCGGCATCCTTCTCGGTTGTGTGGAGTATCTGGAGGATGTGAGCAACAAGAGACAGTAAAAAAGGTTTACGCAGGGCCTTAATCTAAAAAGAAACATTTGGGCGGGTCCCTGCTGCACGTCTGCGCCTGTGTCTCCATTGTGCCGTGTCCTGGACGGGTGTAGCACGATTGTAACCTGCAAAAAGAAAGAACTTAGGTGAAAGTTGCCGTGCCGAAAAGAAGAATGAGTTATCAGAATTCCAGAGATGCCTAGTTGAGCTGGCCTGGCCCTGATTACACGCGGGAAGCCCCTGGTATCGTGTTATGAGGGTTCGAAAACCAATCTCATGCATGTATGATGGAACGCCGGACTCGTCTAACCGTGTCCGTGGCCTTGACGACCTACCATTTTTTCTGGTTGGTGAGGCCGTCTAGTGTGCGGTTGTTAGAGCCGCCGCGTCCTCTTTCATATGTGAAGAGCGGTTGGTATTTCCGCTAACTGTAATGACGCTTCGTGGACCGGACATCTTGAGCTTGAGAAAAGCATAATGCGGTATTGCGTTAAAACGAGCGAAAGGCGCCCTTCCGAGTAGTGCTTGGAAATCACTTCGGAATGGAGCGATGTGAAAAGTTAATGTTTCACTTCGGAAGTTATCGGGAGAACCGAATACCACCTCTAGTAGTAGAGAGCCCATGCAGTGGGCCTCTTGGCCTGGTATTACTCCCTTGAAGGTAGTATTACTGTGGCTTATTTGTGTTGGGTTTATCCCCATTTTGCGGACTGTGTCCTGATATATCAGATTGAGATCACTGCCGCCGTCCATGAGGACCCTTGTGAAATGGTACCCATTTATTATTGGGTCTAACACCAAGGCCGTCAGTCCTTCGCGCCGGATATGTGTATCGTGATCTCTACGATCAAAAGTGATCGGGCATGCCAACCAGGGGTTGGACCTAGGGGTGACGAGCTCTATGGCACGTGTGCGTCGGAGTGCGTGATTGCTTCTTCTCCTTTTCACATGGATCAAGTTTACTGTTTTAACCTCCGATGGGAACTTTTTCTGTCCTCCGGTGTTTTGCTGGCGAGGTTCATCCTCGTCTTCGCTTGGTGTCTCTTCCCCTTTGTGTTCGGTGTTTAGCTTACCGGCCTGCTTGAAGACCCAACATTCTCTGTGGGTATGATTTGCAGGTTTGTCTGGGGTGCCGTGAATCTGACAGAGTTTGTCAAGAATTTTGTTTAGGCCAGATTGTCCTTCTCTGCTGCCTTTGAAAGGCTTTTTCCGCTGACCTGGTCGGGAGCCCCTGAATCCGGTGTTTACTGCCGTGTTATCTGGGCTACCTTCTTTACTTCGATGCTTGTTTTTGTTGCGTCGTGGTTTACCATTGCCATCCCTTATTTTGGATGTGCTTGGGTCGCTGGTGCTGCTACGGGCCAACCAGTTGTCCTCGCCCGCACAAAAGCGGGTCATGATGCTTGTTAGGGCTGCCATTGTTCTCGGTTTTTCTTGACCGAGGTGTCTGGCGAGCCATTCGTCTCAGACACTGTGTTTGAAAGCTGCTAAGGCTTTGGCGTCCGGACAGTCGACTATTTGGTTCTTCTTGGTGAGGAACCTGTTCCAAAGCTTTCGGACGGACTCTCCGGACTGTTGGATTATGTGACTTAAATCGTCTGCATCTAGAGGTCAGACATAAGTCCCTTGAAAATTGGCCCGGAAAGCGTCCTCGAGCTCCTCCCAACTTCCAATTGAGTTTTCGGGGAGGCTTTTCAGCCAGTGCCTAGCTGGCCCTTTAAGCTTGAGGGGCAAGTATTTAATGGCATGGAGATCGTCTCCACAAGCCATATGAATATGAAGGATGAAGTCATCTATCTAGACTCCCGGGTCTGTGGTTCCGTCGTACGCCTCTATGTTCACTGGTTTGAGTCCCTCTGGGAATTCGTGATCCAGTACCTCATCGGTGAAACATTATGGGTGTGCGGCACCCCTGTATTGGGATGCGCCATAGTGTTCGGACGGTTTTAGTATTCGGTGTTGGTTTTATACCGTAGCGTGCTTCCTAGATCTATAGATAGATCTGGTCGCACCGGATTTTTGACGCAAGTTCTCACGTAGAACGTGTGTTGACTTATGCATGACTTTGTTAGCCGCTCTATCGCGTTCACATGGTGGTGGATTTGGCCGGTTGGCCGTATCACTTATCGGCTGTATGGGCTCTAAGGCCTCATCGTCGAATTCCGGTAATAGCTTGCGCTTTGGATAGCTATTTGGGTGATAGCTTCTACCATACTTTGTTACTTTGTTCCACTTGCTGTTGAGCGTATCTTGTGCGACCTTTAGCCTTTGCTTCTGTTTCTTCAGGCTTCTCGCTGTGGCAGTAAGCCTTCTGCGGAGGTTCTCTTGCTCCAAGTTTGTTTCTGGGATGATGGGTGCATCTTCGTCCGGACTGTTTTCTTCCCTAGACGGGGATTGATGAGGCTTATCTTTGGCGTCATCGTGTTCGGATGTCGGATCCGTACTATGTTTGCAGTTTGCATCTTGATCGTTTTCTGCGAGCGGGGTGGTGCAGTTGTCGTCTCTTCCAGAGTCGCATGGACTATTATTATCGCTGTTCTTGCTATGGCGGGACTTAGAGCGGCGCCGCTGACGTCGGCGCTTGGGTTGCTTCTTGGAGGTATCATCCTTCGTTGTCTCGTCGCCATTGGCTTCTTTGGGGGTGTTCACCATGTATACGTCATGTGATGAAGTAGCGGTCCAGCGCCCTGTGGGCGGTGGTTTCGATTCGTCTCCTGCATCGTCGTCCATACCGTCGATGTCTTCGGAGTCGAAGTCGAGCATGTAGGTTAAGTCGTCGACAGCGGCTACTAAGTGGGTGGTGGGTTTTCTTCGTCGCCCGCATCCCATTCTAGCCGGACATAGTTCAGTTAAGGTTCTCCTGACAGGGAGAGAGACCTTAATGAATTTAGCACGTCCTCGAAGGGTGAGTGCTGAAAGATGTCCGCGGAGGTGAACTCCATGATCGGCGCCCAGTCGGACTCGACGAGCACGGATATGAGCGGCTCGGAGTCCGTGGCTGTAGATGAATACAGTGGTTTGGCGACACGACTCTCGTAAGGGGTAAAGTCAGTATCCGGCTCTATCGCCACTGAGAGTGCGGCCTCCATGACGGGGTCCATCCCTTCGCTCTCGGATGGCGCGACTTGCTCCGGATCGATGGACGGAGTATCTGCGGATGCGATCTCCCGAATACTGTCCGACGGCAGAGTGGCGTCATCCTCGCCAAGACTGTACGGCGCGTCCGACATGGGCTAGAATCCGTCGAAGATCAAGTCTCCGCGGATGTCGACCGTGTAGTTCAAGTTTCCAAATCTGACCTGATGGCCAGGGGCGTAGCTCTCAATCTTCTCCAGATGGCCAAGCGAATTGGCCCGCAGTGCAAAGCCGCCGAATATGAAGATCTGTCCGGGGAGGAAAGCCTCACCCTGGACCGCATCGCTAGCGATGATCGAAGGAGCCATCAGGCCTTATGGTGACGACACAGTGGAGCTCTCAATGAAAGCACCAATATCGGTGTCAAAACCGGTGGATCTCAGGTAGGGGGTCCCGAACTGTGCGTCCAAGGTCGATGGTAACAGGAGACAGGGGACACGATGTTTACTCAGGTTCAGGCCCTCTCTATGGAGGTAATACCCTACTTTCTGCTTGATTGTTCTTGATGATATGAGTATTACAAGAGTAGATCTACCACGAGATCAGAGAGGCTAAACCCTAAAAGCTAGCCTATGGTATGATTGTCTGTTGTCCTACGGACTAAAACCCTCCGGTTTATATAGACACCGGAGGAGGCTAGGGTCACAAGGTCGGTTACAAAGAGATATGCATATTCGTATTGCCTAGCTTGCCTTCCACGCTAAGTAGAGTCCCATCCGGACACGGGACGAAGTCTTCAATCTCGTATCTTCACAATCCAACAGTCCGGCCAAAGGATATAGTCCGGCTGTCCGGGGACCCCCTAATCCAGGACTCCCTCAACGCCATTGTCGTTTTCTCCTCGGCGGAGCCGTTTTCGACAATCAGTGTCTCCTCACCGGCTTCCTCGTCTGTCTCTGTCCAAGTCGATCTCGCATTCGAGCGCGGTGAGAATCGCCGTTCCTCCTCCCGCTCGCCCTCGTCGTATGCACCCGAGCGCAGGCCGCTATGCATGAGCTTGAGCTCGAGGCGTGGGTGCTCGGCCGGTGCACACACAGCAGGCACGCAAGGCCACACCCTGTTGCACCATGCGTGTGCTCATCCGCACCCCGCGCACCCCCAAAATGCCAAGGGAAAGCCTGGTAATTTAGGGCGAAGCTCCGTCGCGAGCAGCAACCATGGCTGCAAACCAAGTAAAGCCTGATGCCTCTCTGCCTATAAAAAACCTCGCGCTGATATGACATCATGAAACTAACTACTACCAAGTGGCTAGTGCTATGAATTATAACCCAGCCTAGGGATCGATCCCTAGTTTTGCCCAATTTTTTTGTATTTCTGATTTTTTTGCCATGCTCGTGTTGAGCAGTTTGTGGGTGGTAAAAAGAACAGTAGGTAATGAGGATCATTTTGGCCCCCAGAAAAAAACTACTGACAATTACCGTGGTAACAATTTTGACCCCAGAAAAAAGAGTTGTTGAAAACATATTCACCGTCATTTTTTTGAATAAATAGTGTGGTAATATACATACACACACACCTGATAACTTACACACAAATTTCATGGTAACTTTGACTTGAGGAAAGACTTGCTGAAAAGTATAACTCGCTAACTTATTTTTGCGGGGAATAACCTCACTAACTTATGCGTATATCATGATAATTTTATGCCTCACGGACTTGATAAATTATGTACAAACATTGATAACTTTGGACGATTTTGACCCAGAAAAAAGAGTTGTTGAAAACATATCCGCCGTCATTTTTTGGATAAATAGTGTGATAACGTACGTAACGCACACCTGATAACTTACACACCAATCCGGTGGTAACACTGATAACTTACACACCAATCCAGTGGTAACATTGACTCTGGGAAAGAGTTATACTATGTGAAGCATGTAAAAGATCACTAAGAAATAGAATGCAAGATTTTTTTAAGGGGGGGGGGGGGGGGGGGGGGATAGAGAATGACAGAGTCATCCAACACCTTATGTCATCTCAGCTAAAAATGATGGCGTGACCTTTGAGTATTTCTTTTAGAAACACCAGTAACTTTTTTAGTACACGCAACCTGTAACTACAGGTACATTGTGTTGGATCCATGATCCAAGAAATTACAAAGTAACTCCTACATCTAGGAGCTACAATGAAATTTCTTGGCGTCGTCTTCCTGGTAGTATCAAGCTTTGTAAGAGGAAAAACTAGCAAGACTTCTATATGTGGAAATTGTAGGATGACTGAATATTATGTTGTTGTATTGATCTGACCCAGGTGTGGGATATATATATAGTACAAGAAGGGTAGAGACTTGGAGTACAAGACAAGTTACATGTGGTTTAAACTAATTCTATCTCTATCTCTTTATCTCTAACTTAAACCCAATTATATTTCTAACATTCCCCCTCAGTCGTAGCGGGAGTGAAGCAGACGAGTACGACTGGATTTGAAGTCTTGCGCTTTCGTCGTCTTCTCCGCTGCGTCATCATCAACTGCGTCTCTGATGGGTTGGCACCTAGGGCGGTGACTGTGTCCCCTTCTGGTGCCTTCCTGCCTTCTCCTCTATTCCCTCCCGCAGTCACGGCGGGAGTGTCGTGGACGCAAGTGACGAGGCGGACGCTGTTGACTGGAGTTGTTGCCGATGAGTTGCTGTAGACGTAGCCATTAATGTCGAGGTAGCCGATCATGATGATGTAGCCGTGATCAAGGTAGTCATGGTCGATGGTGTGGTCTTCGTGGATGATGAAGCCGCACAAAGCCGGAGGCGCAAAAAAATGTGCTATGACGGAGCTGCAGACGTGGACGATGCACCTTGCGGATGTCAGAGGGTGCCGTCGGTGATGAGTCCACCGATTTTGCTAAGACCGGAGGAAGCCCATCGAGCACACATCGGTTTTGCCAGAACCGTGTGGCCGTGTAGGGTCGTCACTGTAGTGACGCCGTATCGATGTAGTTGTGCCGTCGTGAATGACGCAGTCGATGCCGTCGTCGTGACGTGGTCATTGCCGTCGTCGAGGTCGCGTCTTGCAGAAAAGTTTGTCAGAGGACGCTAAGTGTCCATCTCGTGAACGAGGCGGCAACGGTGTGTTGACGAAGATGTTGGTGAAGACCACGCTGAGAAGACGTTGGCGATGAAGTATCGGTGATGACGTTGCAGCGGCGTGTCGACGATGAAGTCGCTTGAAGGCGTCCTCCACGGTAACAATGTGTCGATGCCATGTTGTGCGGAAGAAATATGTTGGCTCGTAGCCTGACGTAGTTGTACAGCTTCGAGCATGGTAGGGTTGGCAGAGGAGTAGATCGTCTGGTACTCTGGTGTATGTCGGTGGAGGGTTCAGCAGGTCCAGTCGATGGGTCGCGCGTCGTTCGCGCGCGTGGTTGCTGCGGCCTTCGGATCTGTGGCAGCGCTGGTGCGTAACGGGCGAGTCAAAGCCGAGGTGGTAGCCCGGCTTGCAGTCACCGTCAGGCTGCAAGCATGCATACCATAAAAATTCCCTTGGATGGCCGTGACGTGCACTTGGTACCTGCGTGCATGGCATCCGACGGCGCCCGCGTGTTCGCATGCGCTCGGTGTTGGCCTAGCCTTGCGGGCGGCGCGCACCTGTGGCCGCGGCCGTGATCGTGACAGCCTGGTGTCGGAGATGCAGGGGCTGTTTGGTTCCTAGCCACAGTTTGCTAAGTCAAAATTTAGCAGTCACAGTTTAGTTGGCATATGTTTGGTTTTGCTACACTTTGGCTTGCCACACTTTATTATCTATATGGCCCATTTGTCATAGAAACATTGTTTTTGCCAACTTTTGCCAAAGTTTGGCGTCCAATTTCTTAGCCACACTTGTGTGGCTTGCCATACTTGTGTGACTAGCCACACTTTGGCTTGGCCACACTAGTCACCAACCAAACAGACCCGCAATTGCTTGGACGAGGCCGACCTATCGGCCAGATCGACGCGGCATTGTTCTGATGCAGAAGAGGTCAATGTAGATTGGATCGAGGTCGCGGAGCCGCTGCAGGAATACGCGCTGCAGTTTCCGCACGTGGAGTCAATTGCTCGCGGAGGTTTCGGCCTCCCATGATCGGGACGCGAGCGTCGTCGTTGCGGCTGGGCTTGGTCACCATGGCTTGACGAAGTTCGTGCCGGCTCGTCCCGGCCTGATGCAGATACTGTCAGAGCCGTGGAGCCGTATATGTATTGTCGAGGCCGTCGAGATGCCGATTTGCTGTCGATGTAGACGATGACGCAGGAAGCCCCGCGTGGGATCGTCAGCTGTCCGCTGCCCCCGTGACTTCAAGCGGCTGCGTGGGTGAGGTCGCCGCGACAAACCTTGCGCTGATTTTCACCAGAATTTGAGGATCCTCAGATTTATTTGTGGCTAAAGAGAAACTAATCTAATAGAATTTCGAAAATTAGAATTGACTTAATATATGAAACTGATCTAATCTATAATCTATGGAACCGATCTAATCTTTTGATCGATCGGGTGCCGCGCCCCTGGGAAGAGAGATTAATCTCCCTGGGGGCGGCGCGCTGCGGAAGTAGAATAGGAACCTAGGATCGGCGTCGTGAGACTAACCGCTCTAATACCATGTGGAAATTATAGGATGATTGAATATTATGTTGTTGTATTGATCTGACCCAGGTGTGGGATATATATATATATATATATATATATATATATATAGTATAAGAGGGGTAGAGACTTGGAGTACAAGACAAGTTACATGTGGTTTAAACTAATTCTATCTCTATCTCCTTATCTCTAACTTAAACCCAATTATATTTCTAACACTATAAAGAGACTACAATTGGACCAGAGCAGCAATAATGTCACCCATTTACCTGCACGAACTTGATTACCAGTAAAAGTTCATGAAATAACTTCAAATTGATGTACATATGAGAGGCACAAGGAATACAACAAATACAAATATACTGTGGGTCACAATTACACGAATCTCAAAGCAAATGCAGGGTGGTTGTTCTGTCGGTACATACCATGAACACTAGTAAGGACTTTGACAGCCCATAGAGTATTCGATTGGTTCGGTAGACCAGCATGGTCTGGGAATTGTATAATTAAACGACAGGTCATAATCATCCATGGAGTCTTCAGGATGCCTCAAAGTCTTGATCCTAGCACACTTTGCTTGCATTTCATTGTCCATGCAAATATGGTAACAAGACCGGATGTCGAGAGACTCTAGGAGCGGGCAACCATTAAGGATGAGTTCCAAACCACTGTTGGTGAGCGAATTAGCCGTGAGCTGCAACGACCGCAACTCCGACATGCTAGCGATCGCCATGGCTGCGCTGTCATCTACGATTTCACTGTAGAAGGACCTTTGGCTCAGTCGAAAGCGCTTCAGTAGAGGGCAGGCATCCCCTATGACTTCAAGTGTTTCTGGGAAGCGGTGCATACAGTTTGATATCTCTAACTCCTCAAGCATGGGGAACTTTGTGATCACCGCCTTGAAGGCCGAGTCCACAATGTCACGGCACTCGATGAGTCGAAGGCTCTTCAAGGATGGCGCCCTGCAAAGTAGAGAGAAGCCGACTATAAATTAAAACTTGACAGTAAATTAGAAGAGTCATTTGGGAAAAGATTGGAAAAATCTAGGAAAGGGGAGCTTGAGGAAAGTAAAGATGTTGAGATGCTCAGAAGATGTGGAAGGCTGAAAGGCAAGGAAGACCTGAATGTTGAAGGCATGGCTAGGGAGGGAGCTGCTAGCAAGGATGAATATGGTGACTCCATCATTCCTACTTTCATTAATACACACAGAAATAAATTGCTAGAAATAGCTTTTGGGGTAGGTGTGGATCTGGGGACACAAATTGATATGATTGATTATAGTATCAATCTCATTAAAAAATAGAACAGGTTAGAATTGACTTGTGGCTCAGTAATAATTCTAAAGAAAACTCCATCACATTGAAGAGGAGGTCCATGTAATTGAAACATGGGAACATGATATTAAAGACTTGTTAGAAGCGGAAGAAGATTCTGATAGAGAGGATGAGGAAGATAAAGTTTGGGAACAAGCTAAACATCTTTACTCACATAAGAAAGGGAAGAATAAAAGCAGAACCTACCAGAATTCTAAAGGAAAATCTAATCTTGGTATTAATTCTTTTAATAAACTAGGGAAGAAGAAGAAATAGTCCTTTCTTCCTGCTAATGAGAGGTGTTTTCTGGAATATGTGAGGTTTTGGGGGGATTTAAAAAGGAGGTTTTTGAGGGAAATGGTGATGGATATGAAAGCTGACTTTCTGGGTTTACAGGAGACCATGAGACAAAGTTATTCTAGAAATGATTTGCAAGCAATTTGTGCTTGCAGGGATTTTCATTAGCACTTTGTACCAGCCAGGGGGAAACTAGGGGGCTTTTGTTGGGGGTTAACTATACTCCTCTAGATGTGATCTCTGAAGACGAGTGGGAATATTATATCAAAATGAATGTGCATGATGTTAAAACTAGGTTTATATGGGACCTGGTGTTGATATATGGGGATGCATAGCCTGAGAGAAAAGCTAGTTTTTTAGCCGAACTCTCTAGGGCAATACATGCTTGTATAAATCCCATCCTCATTGGAGGGGATTTTAATATAATCAGAAAAACTTTAGATAAAAACAAGCGTGAAACTACCAGACATTGGAGTTTCATTTTCAATGTTATCATAGAACATGCTGGCTTGAGAGAACTTGATTTACATGGTAGAAAATATAACTAGGACAATAATCTACCTAACCCTACTTTGAAAATTAGACAGGATTTTATGTCGTGTTGATTGGGAGGAAAATTACCGTATGACTAAAGTGACAACTCTAGATAGGGAGAAATCTGATCACACTCCCGTGCTTATGGATATAGGGGATTTGCCTAAAACTGATCCAATATTCAGGTTTGAAAATTCCTGGTTTCTAAGGGACGAGTTGGACAAAATTGTAATAGACCCTTGGAATTATCCTAATATAATGGGGTCTAGTATTGAAAGATGGCAGGAAAAAATGAGGAATTTGAGACCTAAACTAAAAGGGTGGAGTAGAAATATGAATGCCGGGTATAAAGAGCTGAAAATATATTTTGAGACAATTGGATGATATTGATAAAAGATGTGAGGTTCGTCGATTAACTGTTGCTGATAGGTAGGAATAAATGGAGCTAAGATCTCAACTAGGTAGGCTTTTGAAATAGGAGGAGGCAAAATGGAAACAAAGAGCAAAAATTGATGAGCTGCTAGAAGGAGATAGTCATACCAAATTCTTTCATGCTAAAGCTAATGGCAGAAGGAGGAAAAATAAAATCAATAGTTTGGATCAGGATGAAGGAAAGATAGAGGGGGAGAAAAACATTATGGAGTATATCACAAATTATTATAAAAACTTATTTGGACATCCAGAAAGATTAAGCATTCTTCTGGGCACTAATAATGTTGCCAATATACCCAGAGGGGCTGGAGATAGGTTGACTGCTAAGTTCACAATGGAATAAATTAAAACTGTTGTTTTTGATATGGCACATAACAAGTCTCCAGGCTCTGATGGTTTCACTGCTGAATTTTATTATTATTTTTGGGATCTCATTAAAAATGATATTAAAGAACTCTTTGATGATTTCCATAGTGGTAACATGGATATATCTAGATTAAACCATGACATTATCACACTAGTCCCTAAGACTAAAGAGGCTAATCATATTCAAAAGTTCAGACCAATATGTCTACTGAGTGTTATATTCAAAATCTTTAATAAGGTGCTAATGAACAGATTAAATGGAGTTGCTAATGAAGTCATATCCCCTATACAAACTGCATTTGTTAAGTGGAGATACATTATGGAAGGGGTTCTCATGTTGCATAAGGCTTTGAATAGTATCCATAGAAAAAGCAGAGTGCTCTGCTCTTTAAGGTAGATTTCGAAAAAGCATATGATAAAGTGAAGTGGCCTTTTATTCTACAAATGTTAAAAACAAAAGGATTCCCAAATAAGTGGACTGACAGGATAATGCATACTATCAGGGGGGGGTGCATGTTAAGGTAGATGATAATATTGGGAAATATTTCCTACACACAAAGGTATGAGGCAAGGGGGCTCCATTTCACCCTTGATTTTTGCTATGACTGTTGATGCACTAGCTATTTTGACGAATAGGGCTAAAGCAAGTGGTCTGGTGAAAGGGGTATTAGAGGAAAATACTGACAAAGGAATAAACACGCTTTAGTATGCTGATGATACAATCTTTCTAATGCAAGATGATTTTTAAAGTGCACATAATTTGAAATTTATATTCTGTTTGTTTGAACAGATGTCAGGATTGAAATTAACTTTCGTAAGGGTGAGTTGTTCTTATTTGGGGAGGTTGCTAATAAAGCTTTGCCCAAGTATTTACTTGCCCTATAGGACGTTTTCCAATGAAGTATTTAGGGCTGCCCCTGCACAAGAAAAGAATCAAAAACAAAAGTTGGGCCCCCCTGAAAGCAGAATGGAGAAGAAGTGTGAGAATTGGCAGGGAAGATTATTAGCTAGGGCTAGTAGGGTCACCTTGATAAAATCCTCTCCCACTGGGATTCCCTATTATATGATGTCCTTTTATGGGCTCCCGGTGGGGGTAAATAAAAGAATGGATTATTTTAGAGCCAGACTTCTATGGCAAGAAGAGGAAGGAAAAAAGGGAAATATCATCTGGTGAGCTGGTCTAAAGTGTGTAGGCCTAAAGATTTGGGAGGATTGGGAATACAAAACTTAGCTTTAATGAATAAAGCATTATTGGTAAAGTGGTGGTGGAAAATCTTTAATAGTATTGGTCTCTGGCAAGATATCCTTCTCAACAAATATTTGAAGGGAGAGGGCCTGGCAACTGCCAAATACAGATAGGGGGACTCCCAGTTCTGGTCTTAGATCCCTAAGCAGAAAAATCATTTTCTTTTAGTGTGTAGGTTTGAAATTGGGAATGGGGAGAGTGTCAGATTTTGGGAAGATGGATGGGTTAATGATAGAGCATTGAAAGATGACTTCCCTCGATTATATAACTTGTGTTTTGATAAAAATAAATATGGCAAATATATGTTTGACAAGAGTTTATGTAATGTTAGTTTCAGAAGAACCTTATATGGGGATTCTTTGGAACAATGGGAGCATATTAAGGTAGTTGTTCTGGTGTGGTCTTGAGTGGGGACAGAGATAGAATTTCCTGGACCTTAGACAAAAAAGGAATCTACATTGTCAAATGTTATTATAGATTCCTGATTGAGAATGGGATTAAATACCCACATAAATTCCTATGGAAAACTAAGATGCCACCTAGGGTGAAAGTCTTAATTTGGTTGGTCTTGCGTAATAGTATTTTAACTAGAGATAATCTGTTTCGTAGGGGGTGGGTGTGAGATAACACTTGCCAATTTTGTATGCATATTGAGAGTGTTAATCATATATTCTTGAAATGTTCCATGACGAAAATGATGTGAAATATTATTCAATATGGTTTTGATATAAAACAATTGCCTGACAACACTCATGATTTGTTTGGGATTTGGTTGAAGCAGTTTGGAAAACTGAAGAAAAAAATCCCTGGTGGCAGTGGGGATAGCAGCAGTTTTCTGGACTATGTGGAAACTTAAAAATAGTGTGGTATTTGATAAGAAAAGGATATCTGATCCATGTATACCTGTTAATATGATGATTAAAATGTTACATGATTGGCCCGTGTTGCAGATAAACCCAAGAAGTCGAAGAATAATGACGGAGGGCGTAAGAAAAGTTGAGTAGATTACAGGAGACATCTTTCGAGCAACTTTAGGATGGAGGATGGCGCATAGAATTACGGCTCTGCAATGCTGCTCTGGGAGCTCTCCCTTTGTTCACTTGTCTTGCTCCTCCCTGGTCTTTGTTTCTTCGGCTGAACTTGTTCTAGTAGCATTGTTCGTTTTGGAGAATGCTTTAGTAGTATTGATGTTACGTGCGTACTCGAGAACTTGACCTATGAGACCTCTCAGATCAGTGTTTGTTAGGTTAAGCTCCAGTTTTAGCTTTGAACCCGTCTAGGCTGCGAGGCTTTTGCATTCCTAAAGGGGTGTGAGACTCTGATTCCCCATCACCCTGCAGGGGTGTGCATCGTCTAATATGCTGGCCGGGACTTGTTGCTTTGTAATAGTTGGTGTGTGTAAGACTTAGTGATTTCTGATGACAGTGAAACAAGGCCCTTATTTTTTTTCGAAACGGAAAAACAAGGCCCTTATTGCAAAAGGGCAACAATGAAAGTTTCTATTTCTGCAACAGAGGCCTTGTTTCATTATGTTTCTTAAATACATGTCTTGTTTTTTTTAAAAAAAAAAGGTTCAGCAGGAACGCAACAAGGCTCGTATTGCAAAGAGTCGAGTGCAACACGAGCCGTGTTGCAAAGGCTGGTGCACGCTAATGAAGAGAAAATCAGACGGTCGCCGAGCTCGCCATTCAACAGTTACCAAGATGACGGATATTTTCTAAACATCACCCGGCCAACGGGTAGCACAACCCTTATCGAAAAGGTAAACAAGCAAGAAATCCTTACGCGTTGCCGACCAGGGAGAGAATCCTTTCTGTGACGTAGCTCCCGCCCCAGAAGGCCTCGCACCGACCCGCACTACGCCTCATGGCAGCTCTCACCATCTGAAGCAATTTCCTCGAGTTGAGGTAGAAGCCATCGGCATAGTGAAAGCGCATATCGATGCGGCGCCACAGCTCGGGCTCGTCCGTACCAGCCCTGCGCCATGGGCTGCACACCATGTCCGGCCCCATGAGGATCTCGATGTGATCCAGCCTGCTGAGCACCGCCAGCAACACATCCCGTGGCAGCTCCGCCCAATCCCTCCACTCCGCCTCTGTATCCATCCCGTCCTGGGGTGGTGGTGGTGGCGGCAGTCGGCGAGGCTCCTCGAGAAGGCAGGAAAGGGAGGGTGGTGCGGCCATGGCAAGAGGTCTCGGCGTCAGTTCTTGTTTATACAGGAGGGAGGTAGACCACAGTTCCTCTCCAATCCTATACTATGTGCCAAATGGAGACGCCGGAATTGGAGGCCGGTATCTCGTCGGCGTTACTACGTTTATCTTCAGTTATTTTGTCTATCTGCCGAAAGCGACGCTAATTAATTATCTCTTTCTTTTGGGTAAAGAAGCACTCCATCGTTGTCCCTAGCTAACCAACGGCGTTGTATCCAAGGCGTTGATCAAGGAGTATACTATATAAGATAGTAATAATAACTTCAACTAAAATTAAGTATGGTTCTGGGTTCGTCTTGACTTTCGAGCTCAGTCGATGTACAGTGGATCTATTGCAACTCGAAATCTTTCTCCAAATTTCATCACTATATATATACTAAAGGAAAAAAATACCTCATACTAGATATTTCAATCTACTATATTTTCTTTTCTTTTTGGCGGGTGCAATCTACTATATTTTCTTATTCACATTCTCTAATTAACAATACTAGTAAGGTACACGTGCATTGCACGCATGAGATTTTGTAACCAAATCTTTACCTACTAATAAAGCGGCTATCGCTTCTGGTCGTCCGTCATTAAAATTACCCTTCAAGTTGGTTAAAATTACCCACCAATGCCATCCCTAAGTGGAAAAACGATTCGATTTTTCGGACCAAAAATCGACGCTTCCTTCGTTATTTTATAGGGGCGCGACGAGTAGAGATCATAGAACAACGAGTATCCAAGTGGTTGGCCGATCGCTCTTTTAGCGGGGAGACCAGGGTTCGATCCCCAACTTTTGACATATCTTTCTTTTCTCACGCTATGCGTTCATGGGCGGGCCCATGTGCGGGGCTTCACTCCCTTATTTTTATTTTACTTTTTTGTCTTTTCTTTTCTCATTCTCTTTTCTTTCTTCTTTAACTTAATTCCGGATTTTAATACTCCAAAAGTTGCGAGTTTGATAAAAAAATCATAAAATATATGTGAATTAAATTTTTTTTAGAAAATCATACAAAGTTTGCAGTTCAAAAAATGTTGGTAGTTTTGCAAAACTGTTCGCAAAATTATATAAAAAAATCACAATTTGTAAAAAAAAGGTCAGGAAATAAAATCAAGTTCATGATTTTGAAAAAATGACCGTGTATTCGAAACATATTCGGGAATCTGAAAAAAATGTCCATGAAATTTTATAAAATGTTCACAATAATAATAATAATAAATTTTTTTTTATTTTGTTCCCCAATTTAAAAAAATTCATCGATTCAAAAAATGTTTGTTGAGTCAAAAAATGTTAATGAATACGAAACTGGTTCACACATTCAAAAAAATTGTAAACAGAACTAATGTTCATGATTTTTTTTGAGAAAATCAAAAATTTAAACAAAAAAAATGTTTGTTGATTCGAAAAACTGTTTGTTGATTCAAAAGTATTTTATGTCTAGGATTTGATTAGTTCTTCAAAAGTCTTTATATGTCTTGGCTTTGGGAGTAGTTCGTGGTTAATGAGATTTGTCTTTAAAGTTTTAAACGTTCCCTTGCGTAACATAATGACAAGTGTGGCATGCACCGGTAAACTCATAGCCTTGGGATTTACCATGTCGAGTGCATTGTGATCATGTGAACATCGCGACCATCATCGGCTAGGGTGAGAAAAAAAAATGGCAACATGGTGAACCACTATGTTAAAATAGAGTACGCTCATATATTAGAATATTGAGTCATACTTATTTAGTTAGCCATAATTTTTTGTCTCCCATTGCAACGCACGGACATATTTGCTAGTTATAAATAAATATCACACTATATCATGTAAGCTTTGAGTCATATATGCATGATGTAGATGTTCGTTTAATTCTTATAGTTCATCTCATTCAAAATTAATTAGTTTTATAAAAAATCTATTTTAAAATTAATGGAATTGTGCATTGTAAAGCATAAAGTAAAAAACAAAAAGTGACAATTTATTTATAAAAAAAGTTTGGACAATTAAGATATGAAAGATTCTAGAACAAAGGAGAAGTGCTTATGTTTTGAGGTTTGTGCATTATGCTTAAGTTCAATATGGAGTCTTCTAGATTGTACATGTGGCAGAATCTGGTGGAATGTAGATGATATCCAACGGCCAGTAGTGCTCGGATTTGCCATCTCTATACCATCGGATTGGCTTCATCTAACGACCAACTTTCAAAGTTATTCGCACACTATATAGAGGTATAAATATTTGTAACAAGTGTAACAAGTATATTTTCAACAGATAAATTTTTGAAGGTTATATTTCCCACGCTCATTTCGAACAACTATATGGGCATTAGAGCATCTACAGCCGCGGGACTCAAACCCGTCTCAAACGCCCAAGCGGGCTGACCCGTCAGTGACCTGTCACAAAAAACCGATCCAGCCAGGCGCCTCAAAAGTCCGAGCTACCCGGCGCCCCTCATATCCGGCCCAAATATGTGGCGGCCCGGACGCGTCCGCCACGTTAGCCTAGCGCACCTCGACCCTACATATATCCCATTAGATGAACCCTAGGCCGCAGTCCGCTCAGTCCATTTCACTCTCTCCGTCATCTCCTGTTTCCAATCCGATCCATGGCAGATGATCATAGTGGCTTCGGCTCCAATGGCGACAAGAGCAACGTCGATGTGGTCGCTCTCCGCATTGCTTTGCGCCGCTCCCGTCTAGATCAGGGCACCAGCAGCGGAGGCAGCTCACAGAGCGACGCATCGTCCCCCTTCGCCCGCCGTCCTAGTGCAGGCGACGTTGACGGCCCTCCTGTCTGGCGCGCAGCACCGGTGGGAGAGCCGCCCCGCAACCACCACATCCATTGTACCTCGAGAGGGCGTCCACATGCACCGTTGGGTGCTTGTGCCCTCACCGGTGCCGGGCCGGTTGAGGATGCCCGAGTCAGAGGCGCGGGCCACACGACACGAGTGGCAACATGCGAGGGAGGCTATGGTGGTGGGCGACGCGTCGGCGAGGCGCCAGGAAGTCACGCGCGCGACGGTCGATCCCGAGGACATGCTCATTGCATCCATCCTCCGGTGCTCCCTGACAACGACAGAGACGGATGCGTGGCGTGAGCCCATGCGCGTGTGATGGCACGACATGACCTGTTTATTGTTTTGGAATTATTTTTAAATGTACATGCCAAAAGCCCTAAAACAACCCAAATTGGCCCAAAAGCACACACTAATGGATAAACGGGCCACAGGTCGGCACATTTAACTTACTAGAAGATACCCTGCGCGTTGCGGTGGAATTCGCTAAAAAATAATCTGATATTTAAAAACATAGAGTTTGTATGAAAACATAATATAAAATGATGACAAATAATTTTGTTTGGAACAAATATTGTTTAGAGTAAGCATCTAGAGAAAATATGATGAAAAGCCAAAAATGTGTGCATATCATTTTTTATATTTGTTTTTTTCCTTGACAATATATCATCGAGGTGATGAGACAAAAACTCCGTTAAGCAGAGACATCTCAACGCTTGGCTAAACCTAAAACAGCGGTAACAAACGTAGTTGTGCATTGGAAAACAAAGCTTGCATAGAAAAATAAAACAGAAGTTCACTCATAATCTGATTTTCTAAAAAAAGGTTCGCTTATAAATCCTGAGGCTCACTGTTGAGTAAATCCTGCTTCTCATTAGATCAACCCTGTGCAACGTACTGCTGCCACTGCCTGATTCTTTTCATTTGTCTTCTCTAGCGCCGAAAACTGCGTGCTTCTGTATTGGATGAAGCTGAGTTCCATCCTACAAAAGCTTGATTAGCACTGGATTTGTTAAACAAAAGTGATGAGTTGCCTGATGAAGAGGTTTGATGGGATGAACGTATCTAGCGCAATCCAGAGCCTCTAGATTCACATTCAAAGTTATTTTTTTCTTCGAAATGGAGACAAAAGATTTACCTCATCCATTAAATAAGAGGAGAATACAGTTTAAAGTTTTTACAAGCGTCCCTGCAAAACGGCATGGCAATTACTCTCGAACAACAATACGCCCTAGTTTCTTAGAGCAACTCTAGCAGACCCCGCATCCTGCCGGCCCGCAAAACGCGTTTGCAGTTCGCGTAAAACTACTTTTGCGGGCTGGCTCGGGCTGGCACAGATGCAGACCCCCCAAACGGATCCGTAAAAAAATGTATTCACGGAATATACCTTTTTACGGGTCGGCTTTGCGGGGTCTGCTCTTTGCGTCGCTGCATCCCGCATATCATCAGCCCGCAAATATCAAATCCAATATAATTCAACAATCGAAAACAAACTGAATTATTCAAATCAAACATAATACAATAATCATCCGCATTACAAATAATTATTCAAATCATTGTAGCAAACTTAAATAATGCAAAACAAAACTTGTCATGAATACAAAAATTAGTCACTGTCCAGCCCCTTTGCCAATGGTGCTCAATGAGATCTTCTTGAAGTTGAAAGTGTGTGTCTGCATTTTCAATCTCCCTGTATGTCTGAAGAAAAGCTCTAATGTGGTTTGGACCTCTAGGTGGTTTGACACGGCTACCCACATTGTCGTAAAAGAATTCTAAGTTCATTCCTCTCTCATCTTTAAAAATCATATTGTGCAGGATAACACAGCATGTCATGATGTTCTTCAAGGTTTTCTTATCCCAAAAACGAGCAGGACCACGGACAATGGCAAACCTAGATTGCAAAATACCGAATGCTCTTTCAGTGTCTTTTCGGGCTGCCTCTTGCACCCTTGCAAATTCACATTGTTTTTTTGTTTTGGGTTCTTTGATGCTCTTGACAAATGTGCACCAAGAAGGGTATATACCATCTGCAAGATAGTACCCATTTGTGTATTCATGCCCATTGATAGTGTAGTTGCAAGCAGAAGCATCACCATTAGCAAGCTAGCAAACAAATGAGACTGTTGCAACACATTGATATCATTGAGAGTGCCCGGCATACCAAAAAAGCAAAGCCAAATCCATAAATCCTCGGATGCTACGGCCTCTAGCACAATTGTTGCATCACGAGACTTGCCACAATACATTCCTTGCCAAGCCTTGGGGCAATTTTTCCAAGTCCAATGCATACAATCGATGCTACCTAGCATGCCAGGCCAACCTCTCCTCTCATTAGATGCCATCAATTTCTTTGTGTCATCTTCATTGGATGCCCGAAGATACTCAGCACCAAAGACACGGACGATCACTTTCACAAATCTACGCACATACTCAATTGTAGTATCTTCACCAATGCGAAGATACTCATCGGCATAGTCAGCCGGAACGCCATACGCAATCACCCGCATAGCTGCAGAGATTTTTTTATATGCACTAAATCCCTTTAAGCCCGCGGCATTCCTTCTTTGAGTAAAATACCGGCAATTTGCCTCGCAAGTTTCAACAAGTTTCACAAAGAGGGATCGGCGCATTCGGTACCTTCTCCGGAAGAGATGCGGAGGATATGGCGGATTGTCCGCGAAATAGTCTTGCATCAACATCTCGTTCCCAAGATGGCGATTCCGAGGAATGCACAGACGCCCGACAGTCGATCCTCGCCTCCTCTTCCGGTGCTCGTCTTCATGCTCCTTCACGGCAAGCGCCATGACTAATGTTTGCTGCCGAAAGGTCGCAAGCATGGTCTCAACATCCGAGTCGTCCGAATGGGACGAATCGGAGAGCAAGAACTTCTCGCACGGGCTCAACTCCATCTACATGCACACCAGCGCATCAATCAATAACACAGCTCGCAAAAATCACTAAAAACAACTAGTGGCGGCGGGGAGGCGGCGACGGGGGCGGCTCTTCTCGCCGGATCCGGGGGGCCGGTGCAGCGGCTCGGCGCGGGAGGGTGTGGGGCGGCCCTGATGACCCACAAGTATAGGGGATCTATCGTAGTCCTTTCGATAAGTAAGAGTGTCGAACCCAACGAGGAGCAGAAGGAAATGATAAGCAGTTTCCAGCAAGGTATTCTCTGCAAGTACTGAAATAAGTGGTAACAGATAGTTTTGTGATAAGATAATTTGTAACGAGCAACAAGTAACAAAAGTAAATAAGGTGCAGCAAGGTGGCCCAATCCTTTTTGTAGCAAAGGACAAGACTGGACAAACTCGTATATGATGTAAAGCGCTCCCGAGGACACATGGGAATATCGTCAAGCTAGTTTTCATCACGTTCATATGATTCACGTTCGGTACTTTGATATTTTGGTATGTGGGTGGAGCGGTGCTTGGGTACTGCCCTTACTTGGACAAGCATCCCACTTATGATTAACCTCTATTGCAAGCATCCGCAACTACAACAAAAGTATTAAGGTAAACCTAACCATAGCATGAAACATATGGATCCAAATCAGCCCCTTACGAAGCAACGCATAAACTAGGGTTTAAGCTTTTGTCACTATCAACCCATCATCTACTTATTACTCCCCAATGCCTTCCTCTAGGCCCAAATAATGGTGAGGTGTCATGTAGTCGACGTTCACATAACACCACTAGAGGAGAGACAACATACATCTCATCAAAATATCGAACGAATACCAAATTCACATGACTAGCAAGACTTTTCCCATGTCCTCAGGAACAAAAGTAACTACTCACAAAGCATAAACATGTTCATAATCAGAGGGGTATTAATATGCATATAGGATATGAACATATGATCTTCCACCAATTAAACCAACTAGCGTCAACTACAAGGAGTAATTAACACTACCAGCAATCTACTAGCACCAATCCCGGACTTGGAGACAAGAATTGGATACAAGAGACGAACTAGGGTTTTGAGATGAGATGGTGCTGATGAAGATGTTGATGGATATTGTTGGAAATATGCCCTAGAGACAATAATAAAATGGTTATTATTATATTTCCTTGTTCATGATAATTGTCTATTGTTCATGCTATAATTGTGTTATCCAGAAATCGTAATACATGTGTGAATACATAGACCACAACATGTCCCTAGTGAGACTCTAGTTGACTAGCTCGTTGATCAATAGATAGTTACGGTTTCCTGACCATGTACATTGGATGTCATTGATAATGGGATCACATCATTAGGAGAATGATGTGATGGACAAGACCCAATCCTAAGCATAGCGCAAGATCGTGTAGTTCGTCTGCTAAAGCTTTTCTAATGTCAAGTATCTTTTCCTTAGACCATGAGATTGTGCAACTCCCGGATACCGTAGGAATACTTTGGGTGTGCCAAATGTCACAACGTAACTGGGTGACTATAAAGGTGCACTACGGGCATCTCCGAAAGTGTCTGTTGGGTTGGCACGAATCGAGACTCGGATTTGTCACTCCATATGATGGAGAGGTATCTCTGGGCCCACTCGGCCAGACATCATCGTGATGAGCTCAATGTGACTAAGGGTTGGTCACGGGATGATGTGTTACGGAACGAGTAAAGTGACTTGCCGGTAATGAGATTGAACGAGGTATTGGGATATCGACGATTGAATCTCGGGCAAGTAATGTACCGATTGACAAAGGGAATTGTATACGGGATTGCTTGAATCCTCAACATCGTGGTTCATCCAATGAGATCATCGTGGAACATGTGGGAGCCAACATGGGTATCCAGATCCCGCTGTTGGTTATTGGCCGGAGAGTTGTCTCGGTCATGTCTACATGGTTCCCGAACCTGTAGGGTCTACACACTTAAGGTTCGATGACGCTAGGGTTATTAGGAAGACTTATATGTGATTACCGAATGTTGTTCGGAGTCCCGGATGAGATTCCGGACGTCACGAGGAGTTCCAGAATGGTCTAGAGGTGAATATTTATATGTGGGAAGTTGTCATACGGTCACCGGAAAAGTTTGGGGGCATATTGGTATTATACCGAGGCCACCGGAGGGGTTCCGGGGGTCCATCGAGAGGGGCCACCTCTCTCGGAGGGCCTCATGGGCCGTAGAGGAAAGGGAACCAGCCCTTGGAGGGCTGGGCGCATCCCCCCTTGGGCCCATGCGCCTAGGGTTGGGGGGGAAACCCTAGAGGGGGCGCCCCCCTTGCTTGGGGGGCAAGCCCCTCCTCTTGGCCGCCGCCCCCCTCTAGATCTCATCTAGAGGGGGCCGGCCCCCTTCCCCCTTACCCTATAAATAGAGGGGCAAGGGGAGGGCCGCAACCCACATCAAAGTCGCAGCCCCTCCCCTCCCCAACACCTCTCCTCCTCCGTTAAGAGATTGGCGAAGCCCTGCCGGAGTACTGCCGCTCCACCACCACCACGTCGTCGTGCTGCTGTTGGAGCTCTCTTCCTCAACCTCTCCCTCCTCCTTGCTGGATCAAGGCGCGGGAGACGTCACCTCTCCGTACATGTGTTGAACGCGGAGGTGCCGTCCGTTCGGCGCTAGGATCATCGGTGATTTGGATCACGACGAGTACGACTCCATCAACCCCGTTCCCTTGAACGCTTCCGCTCGCGATCTACAAGGGTATGTAGATGCACTCCTCTCCCTCTCGTTGCTAGATGACTCCATAGATTGATCTTGGTGATGCGTAGAAAATTTTAAATTTCTGCTACGATCCCCAACAGTGGCATCATGAGCTAGGTCTATGCGTAGTTTCTATGCACGAGTAGAACACAAGTTGTTGTGGGCGTCGATTTTGTCAATTTACTTGCCTTACTAGTATTATCTTGATTCGGCGACATCGTGGGATGAAGCGGCCCGGACCGACCTTACACGTACGCTTACGTGAGACTGGTTCCACCGACTGACATGCACTAGTTGCATAAGGTGGCTAGCGGGTGTCTGTCTCTCCCAGTTTAGTCGGATCGGATTCGATGAAAAGGGTCCTTATGAAGGGTAAATAGAAATTGGCATATCACGTTGTGGTTTTGGCGTAGGTAAGAAACGTTCTTGCTAGAAACCTATAGCAGCCACGTAAAAACTTGCAACAACAATTAGAGGACGTCTAACTTGTTTTTGCAGCATATGCCGTGTGATGTGATATGGCCAAAAGGATGTGATGAATGATATATGTGATGTATGAGATTGATCATGTTCTTGTAATAGGAATCACGACTTGCATGTCGATGAGTATGACAACTGGCAGGAGCCATAGGAGTTGTCTTAATTTATTTATGACCTGTGTGTCAACATAAACGTCATGTAATTACTTTACTTTATTGCTAACCGTTAGCCATAGTAGTAGAAGTAATAGTTGGCGAGACAACTTCATGAAGACACGATGATGGAGGTCATGGTGTGATGCCGGTGACAATGATGATTATGGCGCCCCGAAGATGGAGATCATGGTGTGATGCCGGTGACAATGATGATTATGGCGCCCCGAAGATGGAGATCAAAAGGAGCAAAATGATATTGGACATATCATGTCACTATTTGATTGCATGTGATGTTTATCATGTTTTACATCTTATTTGCTTAGAACAACGGTAGCATAAATAAGATGATCCCTCGCAATAATTTCAAGAAAGTGTTCCCCCTAACTGTGCATCGTTGCTAAGGTCCGTTGTTCCGAAGCACCACGTGATGATCGGGTGTGATAGGTTCTAACGTTCGCATACAACGGGTGTAAGCCAGATTTACACACACAATACACTTAGGTTGACTTGACGAGCCTAGCATGTACAGACATGGCCTCGGAACACGGAAGACCAAAAGGTCGAACATGAGTCGTATAGAAGATACGATCAACATGAAAATGTTCACTGATGATGACTAGTCCGTCTCACGTGATGATCGGACACGGCCTAGTTGACTCGGATCATGTATCACTTAGATGACTAGAGGGATGTCTATCTGAGTGGGAGTTCATTAAATAATTTGATTAGATGAACTTAATTATCATGAACATAGTCTAAAATCTTTGCAATATGTCTTGTAGATCAAATGGCCCACGCTAATGTTGCCCTCAACTTCAACGCGTTCCTAGAGAAAACCAAGCTGAAAGACGATGGCAGCAACTACACGGACTGGGTCCGTAACCTGAGGACCTCATAGCTGCTAGGAAAGCATATGTCCTTGATGCACCGCTAGGTGAAGCACCTGTTTTCCCAGCAGAACAAGACATTATGAACGCTTGGCAGACGCGTAGTGATGATTACTCCCTGGTTCAGTGTGGCATGCTTTACAGCTTAGAACGGGGCTCCAAAAGCGTTTTGAGCAACACAGAGCATATGAGATGTTCCAAGAGCTGAAAATGGTTTTCCAAGCTCATGCCCGGGTCGAGAGATATGAAGTCTCCGACAAGTTCTACAGTTGTAAGATGGAGGAGAATAGTTCCATCAGCGAGCACATACTCAAAATGTCTGGGTTGCACAACCGCTTGTCTCAGCTGGGAGTTAATCTCCCGGATGATGCGGTCGTTGACAGAATCCTTCAAACGCTCCCACCTAGCTACAAGAGCTTTGTGATGAACTTCAATATGCAGGGGATGGAAAAGACCATTCCTGAGGTATATTCAATGCTGAAATCAGCGGAGGTGGAAATCAAAAAGGAACATCAAGTGTTGATGGTGAATAAAGCCACCAAGTTCAAGAAAGGCAAGGGTAAAAGGAACTTCAAGAAGGATGGCAAGGGAGTTGCCGCGCCCGGTAAGCAAGCTGCTGGGAAGAAGCCAAAGAATGGACCCAAGCCTGAGACTGAGTGCTTTTATTGCAAGGGAAACGGTCACTGGAAGGGGAACTGCCCCAAATACTTAGCGGATAAGAAGGCCGGGAATGCCAAAGGTATATGTGATATACATGTTATTGATGTGTACCTAACCAGCGCTCGTAGTAGCTCCTGGGTATTTGATATCGGTGCAGTTGCTCATATTTGTAACTCAAAACAGGAACCGTGGAATAAACGGAGACTGGCGAAGGACGGGGTGACGACGCGCGTCGGGAATGGTTCCAAGGTCGATGTGATCTCCGTCGGCACGCTACCTCTACATTTACCTACGGGATTAGTTTTAAACCTCAATAATTGTTATTTAGTACCAACTTTGAGCATGAACATTGTATCTGGATCTCGTTTAATGCGAGATGGCTACTCATTTAAATCTGAGAATAATGGTTGTTCTATTTATATGAGAGACATGTTTTATGGTCATGCCCCGCTGGTCAATGGTTTATTCTTATTCAATCTCGAACGTGATGTTACACATATTCATAGTGTGAATGCCAAAAGATGTAAGGTTGATAATGATGGTCCCACATACTTGTGGCACTGCCGCCTTGGTCACATTAGTGTCAAACGCATGAAGAAACTCCATGCAGATGGACTTTTGGAGTCTCTTGATTATGAATCATTTGACACGTGCGAACCATGCCTCATGGGCAAAATGACCAAGACTCCGTTCTCCGGAACAATGGAGCGAGCAACCAACTTATTGGAAATCATACATACTGATGTGTGCGGTCCAATGAGTGTTGAGGCTCGCGGTGGCTATCGTTATGTTCTCACCCTCACTGATGACTTGAGTAGATATGGGTATGTCTACTTAATGAAACACAAGTCTGAGACCTTTGAAAAGTTCAAGGAATTTCAGAGTGAGGTTGAGAATCAACGTGACAGGAAAATCAAGTTCTTACCATCAGATCGTGTGGGAGAATATTTGAGTCACGAATTTGGCACGCACTTAAGGAAATGCGGAATTGTTTCACAACTCACGCCGCCTGGAACACCTCAGCGTAATGGTGTGTACGAACATCGTAATCGCACTCTATTGGATATGGTACGATCTATGATGTCTCTTACCGATCTACCGCTGTCATTTTGGGGTTATGCTATAGAGGCTGCCGCATTCACTTTAAATAGGGCTCCATCGAAATCCGTGGAGACGACACCGTATGAATTGTGGTTTGGTAAGAAACCTAAGCTGTCGTTTCTGAAAGTTTGGGGATGCGATGCTTATGTCAAGAAACTTCAACCTGAAAAGCTCGAACCCAAATCGGAAAAATGCGTCTTCATAGGATACCCTAAAGAAACTATTGGGTATACCTTCTACCTCAGATCCGAAGACAAGATCTTTGTTGCCAAGAATGGATCCTTTCTAGAGAAAGAGTTTCTCTCGAAAGAAGTAAGTGGGAGGAAAGTAGAACTTGATGAATATTGCCTCTTGAACCGGAGAGTGGCGCAGCTCAAGAAAATGTTCCTGAGGTGCCTACACCGACTAGAGAGGAAGTTAATGATGATGATCATGAAACTTCAGATCAAGTTGCTACTGAACTTCGTAGGTCCACAAGGACACGTTCCGCACCAGAGTGGTACGACAACCCTGTCCTGGAAATCATGTTGTTAGACAATGGTGAACCTTCGAACTATGAAGAAGCGATGGCGGGCCCAGATTCCGACAAATGGCTGGAAGCCATGAAATCCGAGATAGGATCCATGTATGAAAACGAAGTATGGACTTTGACTGACTTGCCCAATGATCGGCGAGCCATAGAAAATAAATGGATCTTTAAGAAGAAGACAGACGCGGATGGTAATGTGACCATCTATAAGGCTCGGCTTGTCGCTAAGGGTTATCGACAAGTTCAAGGCATTGACTACAATGAGACTTTCTCACCCGTAGCGAAGCTGAAGTCCGTCCGAATCATGTTAGTAATTGCTGCATTCTATGATTATGAGATATGGCAAATGGACGTCAAAACGGCATTCCTTAATGGTTTCCTTAAGGAAGAATTGTATATGATGCAGCCGGAAGGTTTTGTCGATCCTAAGAATGCTGACAAGGTGTGCAAGCTCCAACACTCAATCTATGGGCTGGTGCAAGCATCTCAGAGTTGGAACATTCGATTTGATGAGATGATCAAAGCGTTTGGGTTTACGCAGACTTATGGAGAAGCCTGTGTTTACAAGAAAGTGAGTGGGAGCTCTGTAGCATTTCTCATATTATATGTGGATGACATACTATTGATGGGAAATGATATAGAATTCTTGGAAAGCATAAATGCCTACTTGAACAAGTGTTTTTCAATGAAGGATCTTGGAGAAGCTGCTTATATATTAGGCATCAAGATCTATAGAGATAGATCGACACGCCTCATTGGTCTTCACAAAGTACGTACCTTGACAAGATATTGAAGAAGTTCAATATGGATCAGTCCAAGAAGGGGTTCTTGCCTGTATTGTAAGGTGTGAGATTGAGCACGGCTCAATGCCCGACCACGGCAGAAGATAGAGAAAAGATGAGTGTCGTCCCCTATGCCTCGGCCATAGGGTCTATTATGTATGTCATGCTGTGTACCAGACCTGATGTGAACCTTGCCGTGAGTTTGGTAGGAAGGTACCAAAGTAATCCCGGCATGGAACACTGGACAGCGGTCAAGAATATCTTGAAGTACCTGAAGAGGACTAAGGATATGTTTCTCGTTTATGGAGGTGACGAAGAGCTCGTCGTAAAGGGTTGCGTCGATGCTAGCTTCGACACAGATCTGGATGACTCTAAGTCACAAACCGGATACGTGTATATTTTGAATGGCGGGGCAGTCAGCTGGTGCAGTTGCAAGCAAAGTGTCGTGGCGGGATCTACATGTGAAGCGGAGTACATGGCAGCCTCGGAGGCAGAACAAGAAGCAATCTGGATGAAGGAGTTCGTTACCGACCTAGGAGTTATTCCCAATGCGTCGGGCCCGATGACTCTCTTCTGTGACAACACTGGAGCTATTTCCCTTGCCAAGGAGCCCAGGTTTCAGAGGAAGACCAGGCATATCAAGCGTCGCTTCAACTCCATTCGTGAAAATGCATATAGGATCTGAACATATGATCTTCCACCAATTAAACCAACTAGCATCAACTACAAGGAGTAATTAACACTACTAGCAATCTACTAGCACCAATCCCGGACTTGGAGACAAGAATTGGATACAAGAGATGAACTAGGGTTTTGAGATGAGATGGTGCTGATGAAGATGTTGATGGAGATTGCCCTCTCTCGATGAGAGGAGTGTTGGTGATGACGATGGCGATGATTTCCCCCTCCGGGAGGGAAGTTTCGCCGACAGAACAGCTCCGCTAGAGCCCTAGATTGGTTCCGCCAAGGTTCCGCCTCGTGGCGGCGGAGTTTCGTCCGAGAAGATGGCTTATGATTTTCTTTCCATCGAAAGACTCCATATAGCAGAAGATGGCCACCGGAGGGCCACCAGGGGGCCCATGAGGTAGGGGGCGCGCCCAGGGGGTAGGGCGCGCCCCCACCCTCGTGGGCAGGGTGTGGCCCCCCTGGTGAAGTTCTTGCTCTCAGTATTTTTTATATATTTGGAAAACATCTTCCGTGAAGTTTCAGGACTTTTGGAGCTATGCAGAATAGGTCTCTAATATTTGCTCCTTTTCCAGCCCAGAATCCCAGCTACCGGCATTCTCCCTCTTTATGTAAACCTTGTAAAATAAGAGAGAATAGGCATAAGTATTGTGACATAATGTATAATAAAAACCCATAATGCAATAAATAATAATATAAAAGCATGATCAAAATGGACGTATCAACTCCCCCAAGCTTAGACCTCGCTTGTCCTCAAGCGAAAAGCCGAAATCGAGAAATATGTCCACATGTTTAGAGATAGAGGTGTCGATAAAAATAAAATACGGACATGAGGGCATCATGATCATTCTTAGAACATCAACTTATATAATTCTTGTCATATAAACTCTAATGCTAGAGTAATAATTCAATCACAATATCAAGTATGAATCGTAAACTTCAGTGAAAACTAACAAACTTTAATCTCGATCAGTGAAGCAATTGCAATTTATCATAACATAGGAAAGAGTCAATGTATAAGAGCTTTTCAGCAAGTCCACATACTCAACTATCATATAATCTTTCACAATTGCTGACACTCACGCAATACTTACGGGTATGGAGTTTTAATCGGACAGAGAGAAAGATAGGGGCTTATAGTTTTGCCTCCCAATGTTTTATGTAACGCCCCGAGACCGATGTGTCAGGTGTCTTCCAGTTATTCGCTGTTGTTGCCTTGTCTTTGCTTGTGTTTCATGCATTCCATATCATGTCATCATGTGCATTTCATTTGCATACATGTTCGTCTCATGCATCCGAGCATTTTCCCCGTTGTTCGTTTTGCAATCCGGCGCTCCTATGTCATCCGGTGTCCCTTTCTACCTCTTTTCGTGTGCGGGTGTTAAACGTTTTCGGATTGGACCGAGACTTGTCATGCGGCCTTGGTTTACTACCAGTAGACCGTCTGTCAAGTTTCGTGCCATTTGGACTTCGTTTGATACTCCAATGGTTAACCGAGGGACCGAAAAGGCCTCGTGTGTGTTGCAGCCCAACAACCCTCCAAAGTGGACCAAAACCCCTTCCATCACCTAGGCCGTTCGATCACGATCACGTGGCCGCAAACAACACCTCTTTTGGACTCTCCTAGCTCCCTATATATATATATGTGTGTGTGTGTGTGTGTGTGTGTGTGTGTGACCCCCTCCAAAAATCCGCGGATGAAACCCTAGCTCCTCCTACCTCGCGCCACCGGACAAATCCTCCCGCACCCGGACATGTCCGCCACCTAGCGGACGAAATCGCCACCGCCGCCTCATCCAATCCGCCGCCGACACCTGTCCCAACGGATCGCTCCCCCGCCGCCGGCCCGCGAGCCCGGATCGGGCCCGCGGGGCCTGTCTCACCATCGCCGCCAGCCCCGCCTGGGCTCTCCCTCGCCGCTGCTCGCCCGAGGCGCCTCGCAGCCGCGCCACCCTCCTCGCCGCCTCCGCCGCCAGGGCGCTGTCTCCGCCACCTCGCGCCCGGCTCGCCGGCCGGAGCTCGCCGCCGGCCAGCCCCGCGAGCCCCCGCGCCTCCTCGACCACCACGGTGGCCGGAGCCACCCCACCGCCGCCGGATCCGGTCGGGAGAGGCTGGATCTGCCTCTCCCCCGCCTCCCCGCCGCTTCTTCGACCTCGCCGGAGTCGCGCCGAGCTCACCGAAGTTGCCTCGGTTCACGTGCCGAGGATCCCTAGATCCAGATCCGATTGACTTTTTCCCTCTCTCTCAATATTTTTTTGCATACTTCGTCAGCTCTAACTCTGCAACCGTTGCTCCGATTCGTGCGTCTAGCATATCAAAATGTTCGTCTCAACGAGTACATCATTTCATCTCATTGCATCATTTTCATTTGAGCTCATCTCGATGCCCGAAATGTTGTTGGAAGAGGGCTATGTGATGATAGTTTCAGATCTGTTTCAGGAAATGCACTTTTGTCATTTTTGCCATGATTAATGTGTGCATGCTATGATCCTGAGCTCTACATGTGTTTTGAAGAATGCCATGCCATTTTTACAGGGGTGTATGCCATGTATTTTTGTGATCTTTGTGGTGACTAGCACAAGCATGCAAAGTAGCTTACTTAATGTTGCTGATTTCAGGGACTTAGAATTTCACTAAGTCCTTGCCCTGTCATTATTTTTATGCCATATGTTCATGTTGTTTCCTAGTGATCCGTGCCTCTTATGAGCATGACCAGTAAGGATGTTTTGTAGATAATGTTGTGCTCTATCCATCCATGTCTTTGTTTGCAATTATGGAGCACCCTAGCTTGAGTCAATCGAGCTCTACTTTTGCTATAAAATATTCCTAGCAGATTGTTAACATGTTTAGCAATTTTGCCGAGCTTGTTGTTGTTGATCCATGCATGCTATGTTGTTGTTCTTGCCATGTCTAGCTTCTATGCCATGTCTATTTGCTGGGTGTATGCTTTTTTTTCATGCAATGCCTTGTAGTGAGTGCATCAAACTCGTAAACATGCCTACTTGATATCTGTTTTGCATGCTCCAGTTTTTCACCGTGTGAATCTGTTTATGTTTTTGCTATGTTCACATGCTTGCAATTGTATTTTCTGATCCCTTTTGGCTTATGGTCACTAAGGGACTTTTGTTGTATGCTTTGAGTAGCTTCATTCCATGCCTTGCTTTGCCATGATATGTTCCTGTAGCATGTAGTTTTCGTGCTCTAAACATTGCTTCCTGATGTTAAATTCCTGTCATGTTATTTTCTAACTCTGTAACCTGTTATCATTCGCACTTTTGCCATGCTTGTTTGAACCTGTTAATGAGTGAATTAGCCGTAGCTCAGTGTTCATCTTTTGTCAAGCATCTTGAGTGGATCCCTACCATGTATTTTGTTGTCATGTTGGAGTGCTATAGCATGTTGTTCTTGATGCATTTAGATGGTCTCATGCTGATTATCGCAGACCGGTGCCATATTTGTTTTGCTTGCCATTTCCAAACCGTGCATCTGATTCCGGTGATCTTTATATCGATTTCGACCGAAATCTACTCCTCTTTCCAGTGGCACTCTTGGATTTCCAAGTTGAGGCCAGGTTCAATCTTTCCTTTCCAAATCATGCATACGCATCACATATCGCATCCCGCACATCATACCATGTTTGCATCATGTCGTTTGTGCATTGCACGTGGTTGATTGTGTCTCCCTTTGCTTGTGTTCTTGCTTGGGTAGAGCCGGGAGACGAGTTCGTGTTCGAGGAGCCCGTTGAGTACGTTTACGAGGATCAAGCTTTTCGTCTTCTCAGAGAACTTTGCAAGCAAGAAGACCATACCCTCGAAACCACTTCTATCTTTGCTTGCTAGTTGCTCGCTCTTTTGCTATGCCTATGCTGCGATACCTACCACTTGCTTATCATGCCTCCCATATTGTTAAGCCAAGCCTCTAACCCACCTTGTCCTAGCAAACCGTTGTTTGGCTATGTTACCGCTTTGCTCAGCCCCTCTTATAGCGTTGTTAGTTGTAGGTGAAGATTGGAGTTTGTTCCATGTTGGAACATGGATATTTTGTTGGGATATCACAATATCTCTTATTTAATTAATGCATCTATATACTTGGTAAAGGGTGGAAGGCTCGGCCTTATGCCTAGTGTTTTGTTCCACTCTTGCCGCCCTAGTTTCCGTCATATCGGTGTTATGTTCCCGGATTTTGCGTTCCTTACATAGTTGGGTTATAATGGGAACCCCTTGACATTTTGCTTTGAATAAAACTCCTCCAGCAAGGCCCAACCTTGGTTTTACCATTTGCACTAACAACCTAGCCTTTTCCCTTGGGTTTCGCGGACTCAAGGTTCATCTTTATTTTAACCCCCCCGGGCCAGTGCTTCTCTAAGTGTTGGTCCGAACCGAGTAGACTGCGGGGCCACCTCGGGGCAACTTGAGGGTTGGTTTTACTCGTAGGATGTCTCATTTGAGTGTGCCCTGAGAACGAGATATGTGCAGCTCCTATCGAGATTTGTCGGCACATTCAGATGGCTTTGTTGGACTTGTTTTACCATTGTCGAGGATGTCTTATAACCGGGATGCCGAGTCTGATCGGATTGTCTTGGGAGAAGGAATATCCTTCATTGACCATGAGAGCTTGTGATGGGTTAAGTTGGGACACCCCTGCAGGGTTTTGAACTTTCAAAAGCTGTGCCCGCGGTTATGGGCAGATGGGAATTTGTTAATGTCCGGTTGTAGATAACCTGAAACTTAACTTAATTAAAATGCATCAACTGCGTGTGTAACCGTGATGGTCTCTTCTCGGCGGAGTCCGGGAGGTGAACACGGTGTTGGAGTAATGCTTGACATAGGTTGTTCTAGGATCACTTCTTGATCATAGTTTGTCGCTCGTGCCTTTGCCTTTTCTTCTCGCTCTTTTGCGCATATGTTAGCCACCAAATATGCTAGTCGCTTGCTGCAGCTCCACATCATACCTTTACCCTTCCTATAAGCTTAAATATTCTTGATCGCGAGGGTGTGAGATTGCCGAGTCCCCATGACTCACAGATTACTTCCAAAACCAGTTTGCAGGTGCCGATGTTACCGAGCAGGTGACGCAACCAAGCTCAAGGAGGAGCTCGATGAAGATCTTGTCCTTTGTGTTGTTTCGTTCTAGTTGATCAGTAGTGGAGCCCAGTTGGGGTCGATCAGGGATCTGTGTAGCATTTGGGGTAGTCTTCTTTTATTTTGGTTCCGTAGTCGGACCTTGTATGTATTTGGTTGATGTAATGCTTTATTCATGTATTGTGTGAAGTGGCGATTGTACACCAACTATGTATCTTTTTCCCTTATGGATTACATGGGTTGTGTGAAGATTACCTCACTTGCGACATTGCTTACAATGCGGTTATGCCTCTAAGTCATGCTTCGACACGTGGGAGATATAGCCGCATCATGGGCGTTACATTTTACCTCAAGGGTAATGTCAACAGTAATAGTTCATGAAAACTCACATCCAATTAGCCATATATACCAGGATCTTTCCAACATATTGTGCTTGCCAAAGGATAAAATGTAAAAAGGAAGGGTGAAAATCACCATGAATCTTATGCAATGTAGGAGATAAAAGTAAAAGATAGGCCCTTCGCAGAGGGAAGCAGAGGTTGTCATGCGCTTTTATGGTTGGATGCACAAAATCCTAATGCGAAAGAACGTCACTTTATATTGCCACTTGTGATATGGACCTTTATTATGCAGTCTGTCGCTTTTATTACTTCCATATCACACGATCGTATAAAGCTTATTTCCTCCACACCAATCAATCATACATATTTAGAGAGCAATTTTTATTGCTTGCACCGATGACAACTTACTTGATGGATCTTACTCAATCCATAGGTAGATATGGTGGACTCTTATGGCAAGACTGGTTTAAGGCTATTTGGAAGCACAAGTAGTATCTCTACTTGGTGCAATGAGTTTGGCTAGCATGAGGGGGAAAGGCAAGCTCATCATGTTGGAAGATCCAAGACAATATAATTCATCTCAGATGTAAGAAAACATAACCCATTACGTTGTCTTCCTTGTCCAATGTCAACCCTTTAGCATGTCATATTTTAATGAGTGCTCACAGTCATAAAAGATGTCCAAGATAGTATATTTATATGTGAAGACCTCTCTTTCTTTATTACTTCCTATTAATTGCAACTATGACCAAAACTATGCTTGTCAACCCTCAACAACTTTTATTCATCATACTTTTCTATGTGAGCTCATTACTCTCCATAAGACTCACATGATCTCTTTGTTTCTTTTTATTTCTTTCTCTTTTCTTTTATTCACTTAGGATCATGGCAAAATAATCAAGCCCTTGACTCAACACTAATCTTTATTATATAGCTCACGGACTTGATTACATAGAAGGATGATAAAGCAAAACTCACAACTAGATCACACTAAGAACTTTTATTCTACTAGATCAAGGTATTACCAAAAGGATCGAACTAAGAAAAAGGGTAAAGATAAAGTGATGGTGATATGATACCGGGGCACTCCCCCAAGCTTGGCAATTGCCAAGTGGAGTGCCCATACTAGATACTCAATTCTTCTTTGTTGGTGGAGACGGTGGTGATTTTGTTGGTGGCGTAGGCTTTTTCGTCCTTCTTCCAAGGCATAGGCTCACCATCACAGAAGGATGACCGAGTCTCTGGGATCCTCAAATCTACAGCCAAACTCATCCTTTTGAATCTATATTCATACTCACAGTTTTGGTTTTGCAGGTCATAGATTTGAGCTTGAAGGTGCTCGATTTTCTCATGAAGCTTGAAGATGGTCTCCCCGATGTTGTCGGCATCCGGCTTGTGTTTGTTGGTGAACTCTGCGATCATCATGTGGTTGGAGTTGAGTCCACGCTCCACCATCCCCTGACACTTGAAAACTTGTTGCTCCATTGCTTCGAGCCTCGCCTCCACGCTTCCGGTCCCCTTCGGTCCCTCAGCATCACGGATGTGCAGCAACCCATCACGCATCTCAATGGTTTGAGGGTGTCGCTGCACCTCCGCGAGGTAAGGGTTGATGACCTTCTCGAAGAACTTGTCCTTGTGGGCACATGGAGACGTCATGATAATCTAGATCTGTCAGAAAAACAGCTCGAAACAAAGACAGGAGATTTTTGCGTGATACGGGAGTCAAAGCCCCCGGTAGATTATATAATGAATTTTTACCGATCAAAATACGTGTCGTGTACGAAAACAGAGTCCGGAGAGCACACGAGGTGCCCACAAGGTAGGGGCGCGCCCAGTAGGGTAGGGCGCGCCCTCCACCCTCGTGGAGGCCTCGTGTCCTTCCCGGACTGCTGCTTATTTTTCTATTTTTCTAAATATTCCAAAACGGAGAAATATTGCCTTAAAAACTGTTTTGGAGTCGGTTTACTTACCGTACCACATACCTATTCCTTTTCGGAGTCTGAAATGTTCCGAAAAGTGTCCCTTATGTATTACTCCGGGGTTACGGTTTCAATAACATTGGTTTCAACATTTATGGGATTACCTGAGATATAATGTTTGATTCTTTGACCGTTCACCACCTTCGGATTTGTGCCTTCGAAGTTGTTGATTTTTATGGCACCGGAATGGTAGACCTCCTCGATAACGTAAGGACCTTCCCATTTAGAGAGAAGTTTTCCTGCAAAAAATCTTAAACGAGAGTTGTATAGCAATACATAATCACCTACATTAAACTCACGCTTTTGTATCCTTTTGTCATGCCATCTTTTAACTTTTTCTTTAAACAATTTGGCATTTTCGTAGGCTTGGGTTCTCCATTCATCAAGTGAGCTAATATCAAATAACCTCTTCTCACCGGCAAGTTTAAAATCATAATTAAGTTCTTTAATAGCCCAATAAGCCTTGTGTTCTAGTTCGAGAGGTAAGTGACATGCTTTTCCATAGACCAGTTTATACGGAGACATACCCATAGGATTTTTATATGCAGTTCTATAGGCCCATAATGCATCATCAAGTTTCTTGGACCAATTCTTTCTAGACCTATTAACAGTCTTTTGCAAAATCAATTTGAGTTCTATATTACTCAATTCTACTTGACCACTAGACTGAGGGTGATAAGGAGATGCAATTCTATGATTAACATCATATTTAGCAAGCATTTTACGAAAAGCGCCATGAATAAAATGTGAACCACCATCAGTCATTAAATATCTAGGGACTCCAAATCTTGTAAAAATAACTTCTTTAAGCATTTTAATAGAAGTGTTATGATCAGCACTACTAGTTGGAATAGCTTCTACCCACTTAGAACGTAATCCACAGCAACTAAAATATGTGTATAACCATTAGAGGAAGGAAAAGGTCCCATATAGTCAAAGCCCCAAACATCAAATGGTTCAATAACAAGTGAATAATTCATAGGCATTTCTTGACGTCTACTAATATTACCAATTCTTTGTCATTCATCACAAGATAAGACAAACTTACGGGCATCCTTGAAGAGAGTAGGCCAATAAAAACCAGATTGCAGTACCTTATGTGCAGTTCTATCTCCAGCATGGTGTCCTCCATAAGCTTCGGAGTGACACTCGCGTAGGATCTGTTCCTGTTCATGCTCAGGTACACAACGTCTAATAACACCATCTACTCCTTCTTTATAAAGATGTGGGTCATCCCAAAAGTAATGCCTCAAATCATAGAAGAACTTTTTCTTTTGCTGGTATGTGAAACTAGGTGGTATAAACTTAGCAACAATGTAATTAGCATAATCAGCATACCATGGAGCAGTATGAGAGGCATTTATGACATTTAATTGCTCATCAGGGAAGCTATCATCAATAGGTAGTGGGTCATCAAGCACATTTTCTAACCTAGACAAGTTGTCTGCAACGGGGTTCTCAGCTCCTTTTCTATCAACAATATGCAAATCAAATTCTTGTAGTAAGAGAACCCATCTAATAAGTCTAGGTTTAGCATCTTTCTTTCCCATATGATATTTAATAGCAGCATGATCACTGTGAATAGTTACTTTAGAATCAACAATATAAGGTCTAAACTTATCACAAGCAAATACAACTGCTAAGAATTCTTTTTCAGTAGTAGCATAATTTCTTTGAGCATTATCTAGATTTTTACTAGCATATTGAATAACATTTAGTTTCTTATCAACTCTTTGTCCTAGAATAGCACCTACAGCATAATCACTAGCATCCCATATAATTTCAAAGGGTAAATTCCAATCAGGTGGCTGAATAATAGGTGCAGAAATCAATGCTTTCTTAAGTGTTTCAAATGCTTCTACACAATCATCATCAAAGACAAATGGTATATCTTTTTGTAATAAATTAGTCAGAGGCAAAGAAATTCTTGAGAAGTCCTTAATGAACCTCCTATAAAAACCGGCATGACCAAGGAAACTTCTTATACCTTTGATGTCCTTGGGACATGGCATCTTTTCAATAGCATCAACCTTGGCTTTATCAACTTGAATACCTCTTTCAGAAACTTTATGCCCCAAGACAATACCTTCATTAACCATAAAGTGGCACTTTTCCCAATTCAAGACAAGATTAGTTTCTTCACATCTCTGCCAAACTCGATCAAGGTTGCTCAAGAAATCATCAAAAGAAGATCCATAGATGGAAAAGTCGTCCATGAAAACCTCACAAATCTTTTCACAAAAGTTAGAGAATATAGCCATCATGCATCTTTGAAAGGTAGCAGGTGCATTACATAAACCAAAAGGCATACGTCTATAAGCAAAAGTACCAAAAGGGCATGTAAAAGTAGTCTTTGATTGATCTTTGGCTGACACAGGTATTTGAGAGAAACCAGAATAACCATCTAGAAAGCAAAAATGTGTATGTTTAGATAATTTTTCTAGCATTTGATCGATAAAAGGTAAGGGGTAATGATCTTTTTTAGTAGCCTTATTTAATTTGCAGAAATCAATTACCATCCTATAACCTGTAATAATTCTTTGAGGAATCAATTCATCTTTATCATTAGGAACAACAGTAATATCTCCCTTCTTAGGGACACAATGGACAAGGCTTACCCACTGACTATCAGCAACGGGATAAATTATACCTGCCTCAAGGAGCTTTAGTATCTCCTTTCTTACCACTTCTTTCATTTTAGGATTCAGCCGGCATTGATGATCACGAACTGGTTTAGCATCTTCTTCCAAATTAATTTTATGTTGACATAGAGTGGGACTAATGCCCTTAAGATCATCAAGAGTATACCCAATAGCAGCACGGTGCTTCTTCAGAGTTTTCAATAATCTCTCTTCTTCATGCTCTGAAAGGTTAGCACTAATAATAACATGATATATCTTTTTCTCATCAAGATAAGAATATTTAAGAGTATCAGGTAACAGTTTAAGCTCAAACACGGGATCACCCATGGGTGGAGGAGGATCCCCTAGGATTTCAACAGGTAAATTGTTTTTCAGAATAGGTTCCTGTTTAAAGAATACTTCATCTAATTCCCTTCTTTCATTCATAAATATATCCTTTTCATGGTCTAGCCAATATTGTTCTAAAGGATCACTAGGAGGTACGACAATAGAAGCAAGACCAATAATTTCATCCTTACTAAGTAATTCTTCTTCACGGTGTTGTCTACTAAATTTAGAAAAATTAAATTCATGAGTCACATCATCTAAACCGATAGTAACAACATCTCTTTTGCAATCTATGGTAGCATTAACAGTGTTCAAGAAGGGTCTACCAAATATAATGGGACAAAAGCTATCTTGTGGGGAACCAAGAACAAGAAAATCAGCAAGATATTTAGTTTTCCCACACAAGACTTCAACATCTCTAACAATTCCCATTGGTGAAATAGTATCTCTATTGGCAAGTTTAATTGTGACATCAATATCTTCCATCTCAGCAGGTGTAATATCATGCATAACTTCTTTGTATAAGGAATAAGGTATTGCACTAGCACTAGCACCATATCACATAAGCCATGATAACAATGATCTCCTATTTTAACAGAAATAATAGGCATGCCTACCACAGGTCTAGGTTTATCACGGGGTTTAGCAATTCTAGCAGTTTCATTACAGAAATAAATAACATGCCCATCTATATTATCAGACAAGAGATCTTTAACAATGGCAATATTAGGTTCAACTTTAACTTGCTCAGGAGGTGTATATGTTTTAATATTGCTTTTATGAACCACAGTTGAAGCTTTAGCATGATCCTTTATCCTAACAGGGAAAGGTGGTTTCCCAACATAAGAAGTAGGAACAATAGGATCATTATAAGTGATAGTCTTTTCTTCAACTTTAATAGGTGCAGCTACTTTTACTTCTATGGGAGGATGATATTTAAACCACTTCTCCTTTGGGAGATCAACATAAGCAACAAAAGATTCACAGAAAGAAGCTACTATCTCAGAGTCAAGTCCATATTTAGTGCTAAATTTATGAAAAATATCGGTATCCATAAAAGATTTAACACAATCAAAACTAGGTGTCATACCTGACTCCTTACCATTGTCGAGGTCCCAATCTTCAGAGTTGCATTTAATTCTTTCCAATAAATCCCATTTGAATTCAATAGTCTTCATCATAAAAGAGCCAGCACAAGAAGTATCAAGCATGGTGCGATTGTTACCAGAAAGCCGAGCATAAAAATTTTGAATAATCATTTCTCTTGAGAGCTCATGATTGGGGCATGAATATAACATTGATTTAAGGCTCCCCCAAGCTTGAGCGATGCTTTCTCCTTCGCGAGGCCAAAAATTATATATATAATTGCGATCACGATGAACAAGGTGCATAGGATAAAACTTCTGATGAAATTCCAATTTCAATCGTTTGTAATTCCAAGACATCATATCATCACATAGCCTATACCATGTCGATGCATCTCCCCTCAAAGATAAAGGGAAGATATTCTTCTTAACAACATCTCCGGGTACACCTGCAAGCTTAAATAATCCACAAACTTCATCCACATATATCAAATGTTCATCAGGATGTTTTGTTCCATCTCCTAAAAAAGGATTAGCTAGCAGTTTGAACTTCAAAGCAAGCATTTTTCATTTTCATTTTCATTTTCATTTTCAGTAGGTTCAGTAGGTTGAGGAGCAACTCTTTGCTCTACTGGTCGGGGTGAAGATACCCCGAACAAGCCCCTCAAAGGATTACCTTCCATGGTAAAAAGTGACGGTAAATTTCAGCGCACTATATAAATTTTTCCTTACCAAATTCCACCTACCAAAGGCGCTTCACTCCCCGGAAACGGCACCAAAAAAGAGTCTTGATGACCCACAAGTATAGGGGATCTAAGATAGTCCTTTCGATAAGTAAGAATGTCAAACCCAACGAGGAGCAGAAGGAAATGATAAGCGGTTTCCAGCAAGGTATTCTCTGCAAGTACTGAATTAAGTGGTAACAGATAGTTTTGTGATAAGATAATTTGTAACGAGCAACAAGTAACAAAAGTAAATAAGGTGCAGAAAGGTGGCCCAATCCTTTTTGTAGAAAAGGATAAGCCTGGACAAACTCTTATATGATGTAAAGCGCTCCCGAGGACACATGGGAATATCGTCAAGCTAGTTTTCATCGCGTTCATATGATTCGCATTCGGTACTTTGATAATTTGGTATGTGGGTGGACCGGTGCTCGAGTGTTGCCCTTACTTGGAAAAGCATCCCACTTATGATTAACCTCTATTGCAAGCATCCGCAACTACAACAAAAGTATTAAGGTAAACCTAACCATAGCATGAAACATATGGATCCAAATCAGCCCCTTATGAAGCAACGCATAAACTAGGGTTTAAGCTTCTGTCACTCTAGCAACCCATCATCTACTTATTACTTCCCAATGCCTTCCTCTAGGCCCAAATAATGGTGAAGTGTCATGTAGTCGACGTTCACATAACACCACTAGAGGAGAGACAACATACATCTCATCAAAATATCGAACGAATACCAAATTCACATGACTACTAATAGCAAGACTTCTCCCATGTCCTCAGGAACAAAAGTAACTACTCACAAAGCATAAACATGTTCATAATCAGAGGGGTATTAATATGCATATAGGATCTGAACATATGATCTTCCACCAATTAAACCAACTAGCATCAACTACAAGGAGTAATTAACACTACTAGCAACCTACTAGCACCAATCCCGGACTTGGAGACAAGAATTGGATACAAGAGATGAACTAGGGTTTTGAGATGAGATGGTGCTGATGAAGATGTTGATGGAGATTTCCCTCTCCCGATGAGAGGAGCGTTGGTGATGATGATGGCGATGATTTCCCCCTCCGGGAGGGAAGTTTCGTCGGCAGAACAGCTTGGCCAGAGCCCTAGATTGGTTCCACCAAGGTTCCGCCTCGTGGAGGCGGAGTTTCGTCTAAGAAGATGGCTTATGATTTTTTTCCCATCGAAAGACTCCATATAGCAGAAGATGGCCACCGGAGGGCCACCAGGGGGCCCACGAGGTAGGGGGCGCGCCCCCACCCTCGTGGGCAGGGTGTGGCCCCCCTGGTGAAGTTCTTGCTCTCAGTATTTTTTATATATTTGGAAAACATCTTCCGTGAAGTTTTCAAGGACTTTTGGAGCTGTGCAGAATAGGTCTCTAATATTTGCTCCTTTTCCAGCCCAGAATCCCAGCTGCCGGCATTCTCCCTCTTTATGTAAACCTTGTAAAATAAGAGAGAATAGGCATAAGTATTGTGACATAATGTGTAATAACAGCCCATAATGCAATAAATATTGATATAAAAGCATGATGCAAAATGGACGTATCACGGGGCGTCACCGGTTCCAGGGCCGCTGCCGAGAGGAGGAGGAGGTGGGGGAGTGGGAGATGCCATGGCGGTTCTGGGGAGTTGGAGAGGCAGCGGAAGAGTGGTTCAGCGACGAAGGAGAAAACCAACGTCTGATACCATGTGGATCGGTGGAGAGGAAGAGCAAAGCACTTAGGTGCTGCCATTGCCATTGCCAAGAATATATAGGCGCGGGGTGCCAGTACAATAGGCGCGCGGAGCGCCAGTACAATAGAGAGAGAGAGAGAGAGAGAGAGAGAGAGAGAGAGCAACTCTAGTACGTGCATGGGATCGTGGGTAGATGCATGCAGTGCGTGGGAGAGTGGAGAGAACTGCTAACAGCTACATATTTTGACTACGATATATGGCAGATGAAAAACTTTTCTAACTGAAAAGTTTGAAGAGGATGCATACATGATAAAGCTAGAAGAGGATGTATACATGATAGCTTGGAATTGTTTATTGTATTACTCGAGCCTCGTGGGCATATATATAGAAGTACATAATATTCTTTGAGTATAAGACAAGTTAGAACGAATCTTAGTCTATCCTATATTATACTCCCTCTGTATTGTTTCCCCCAACTACAAGTATTTCAATATAGATGGAGTAATAAAAATCCCAAACCAGCCAACAACTTGTGAGAGGCTCTCTGTTTATCAAAGTACCCTATATTTATTCGGCAAAAAAAGTACCCTATATTTCATAAAATTATTATTGTTATCTTTTTTCTCACAAGGGCATGACGAATTGAAGTGCTTAGGACCTGGGAAGGCCATTCTCTGTTATTGTCGCAGTGGAACAGGAATCACGTGAATGCCATGCTGCGCCAGCCATTACCGCTTCTATTTCGCAGATCTCTCGAGGGCAGTTCGTGAGGTTCGTGCATCCTTGTGCCGTCATGTACACATTACTTTCAATGCGAACACCACCAAAGCTTCTGTACATTTGTATCTTTTCCCAGTTGAAGAACTCTAAGCAAATTGGATCATTCCCGGCCTGCCTCAGCAAAGCGTCAATGAAGTAACATCCCGGCTCGACCGTAATAACCATGCCTTCTTTAAGCCCTCTTGTGGTGCGCAAGGATCTCAATCCCGGCTCCTCCGGCCTCTCTAAACCCTCGGGGTAGCCTCCGGGATCATGCGCGTCGATTCCAAGCAAGTGCCCAAGACCATGAGGCATGAAGACAGCACCCAACCTTCTGTCCATCATGTCATCAATATCACCATGGATAATATCTTCTTTCTCTAAAGACTCGAGTATTCTCCGCTCTGCCAGCTTGTGCATGCCGATCCATTTCACCCCAGGTGTCGGTGGGAAATGACACCTATGGGATCACAAGAATCCCTACTGCGGTTGTGGGGCGCGGGGTTGAGAGAAGAGCGGGTCTAACAGAGAGCACGCGGTTCGTTTATCCAGGTTCGGGCCGCGAGGATGCGTAAAACCCTAGTCCTGCTTTGGTGGATGTATCCTGAGTTCTTGAACTAGCTACGGGGTGTAACGAGCTCAAAAATTTCGAATCCCTCCCCTCGTCGCCTTGGGTCTCCTTTTATAGAAAAAGGGGTCGCCACAGTGGCAGACAGGAGGTGGAAAGGCAACAGTGTTGCGAGGTTATCCTGGTATTACAGGACAAAGCGCATTAAATGCGAGGCTTAGGTGTCCCTCCACTTTATCAGGGGCGGGGGCGAGGCCCGTCCCATCCGTTTCCGCTCCTCCAAGCTTCGACACGCGCCCTGGCTAGCGATGCATGCGGTGCCATGTAGGTAAGCAGGCAGCTGAGGTGGCGCGGTGCTGGAGCCTCCATGAAGGGTTGCATGTCGCCACGCAGGTGCGTGCCCAGATGGTTGGGTCAGCAGCTGCATGCGAACAGCGGCGGAGACTTGGCTGGTGCGGGCCTGATGGTGGCCCTACTGGTGCCCTTGGCGAGGGCCACCCGGCAAGGGTCTTGCCGTGGCGTGTAGGCGTCCCCAGCAAGGACCTCGCCGGGGGTCTTGTGGGATTCTTCAATGAGGAAGGTTGCCTTCCTATCCTCATTTGATCTTAACTATTCTTTGTCTTCACGAAGATCTGCATGCCACCACAGAGGTGCCTCCCGAGCCCTGGCCAGTGCATTTGCCAAGTGTTGGTGGGCTCGAGGGTGGCTCGCTCGGCTGGCATGGGCGAGCTGCCCCGGCAAGGGTCCTTGCCGGGGAAACCTGCTTTGCCCATCTGATCTTTGTGGCCTTGGTCCTTGTCGTTGCTTTTGCTTCGTCTTAGGCTTCAATCTTACCTTGGCTTACCTCCCTTGCTCTGCTTGTGTGGTCACGGGCGCGGCTCTGACTGCCCGTGCACAGGAAAAGGGGTACAAAAATGTGCCCCTAGTTTTGTACACCGATAGGAGCCCCCGGGCCTGAGCCACACATAAGCGCGACACGTATGTTGGGTCAGGCCCAAGACGGTGCGTGGGCAGGCGGGGCGGTTTTTATCGCGGTAAATTTTTTCGCGCGTTGTGCCTCCCACGACCCGCACGCGCGGCGCGGGGTGGAGGGGCATGCATGACGTAGGCGGCATGCGTAGAGCGGTTTTCACACGCATGCGTCACATTGCAGTAAAGGGGCGGCTCGCGCCTTCCCTGTAAAGGGAGGGAGGCGTGGAGGCACGGCTCATTTACTGAATGAGTCTTCAAGGTGTCCACTCCCTTGATTACGGGGTGGCGAGTGATCGCCTCACCCGTCCCCTAGGATATGCATGTCTGCCACGTGTCTTTCATGCGCTCGGGGTGGCAAACGGTGGAGGCGGGAAACCGAGCCGTCACTGGTCGGGGCGGCGGGTCGGTCTTGGTTCCCTGCACCTCTCGTGTCTTGATTGGCCGAGCGGGGCGGCCGAGCCCCAACCCCGTTCCTTTATAAAAAGGGTGAAGGGGGATGGCATCCCGCATTCTTCTATCTTCTACCTCTCTTCACTTCCGCTCCTTCCTTTCATTCACCATGGAGAAAGGGAATCCTGGTCCTTCGACGATGGCGGCGAGGGTCGCCGCTTGACAACGCGCCTCTCTTCCCCCTGAGCCCGTGTTGGCAGAGTCGGCCGCGAGGGGAAGGGGGAGGGGGCGACGCCGTGGGCGAGGCCGGGGCAGAGGTCACGGTGCTCGGGGAAGGGGAGGATGGGGCGGTAGATCAGCCTCTCCTCCGCCAGCAGCTCCTCCTCCGATGGAGGGCCATGCAGGAGGCAACCCCTGCGAATTCTTCGTCAGGCTGCGCCATCCACCGCGCCGCCGCCTTCGCCTCCCAACTCCATTCGCGCGGGAGATGGAGCTGGATCCGCCGCAGGCGTTGCGGTTGCATATGAGGGGCTGCGGGAACAGCGGCACATGGGCCGACGTCGAGTTCCCCGCCCCTCACGTCATGTATCTCCACCGAGGGTGGAAGACCTTCGCTCACCTCCACAGCTTGACGGATGGGCTCACTTTCCATTTCAAACTAATGGAGGGTGGCCTCCTCTCCGTCAAGATCTTCGGGCACTTCGGGAATCGCGTAAGGTGCTGCATGGAGAGCTCTTCTGACGACGAAGATTCCTCCTCGAGCGAGAGTGGCGAGGAGGACAATGGCAGCGACGACGAGGCTAGCGGGCGGCAGGATGACGGGTCCGATTAGGCATCGGGCGCCATTCCGAGTGGCACTGGCGACCCCATCATCCGTGTCGCCGGCTCCTTGAACTTCTCGGGGTCGTCTCCTTGGGCGGCTGGCGTTTGGGAGGCTGCGAAAGAGGAAGAGGGCGGGCGGCAAGGCCGTCAACTCGGAGTACGCGGGCACCGACGCCTTCGTCGCGTACCGACGTCCTGCCGCCTCGTCTTTGAGCTCTGCCTCTGGCACCGCCATCACCATCCAGCCCTTGGACGGCCACCAAGATGTTCTCTTGGTGTCTTCTGCCACTCGTAGCTCGCCTAGGCGCCCCTTTTGCCCTTCGGTTTTCTTGTTCCATTTCCTGAGGAGAGGGATAAGAAAGGGATTATGGGCATCTTATCTCTTTTTAGTCTTGTAAGCCTTCGGGCCTTTGTTAACTTTAGAACTTGTAATCCCCTTGTTCATGTTTTTCATTTCGTAGAAACTGTACATTACGGTCGAGTGTCAGTTAGATGAAAGAGGAAGGGTGCTGTCGCTAGGGTGTCTCGATTGCGCGAGGTCGAACATCGCACCCGACGACAGGAATTCTTGAGTATCCATTAGTTAACCCAGTATTTAGCGTCACTCTCGTTTCTCTCCCACGGCCTCGGAACGAACAGGGCATATGCGCAGCTGCGCAAGTGGAAGACGAGAGCTTATCGACATAGAGAAGCAGTAAATGCGGGCATCGCCACACTCTCTGGCCCGTGAGGCAAGGCGATGACTGGTGTGTACAAGGATTTTGGCATATCGTGTTGCATCTCTCCTTGCTGCCGCGCAGAGCGACCATACTTCGGCCTACCCAGAAACGAGCTACTGAGAGGATGCATCGCGGAATGACGGGCGAAGACACGGAGCCCTACAGCGACAGCCCAAAACCGAGTGAGGTGTTTCAGCATATCCCCTCACGGTTCATAACGAACACACAATCGGATAAGGCATAGAGAAGTTTATCTGTAAGATATGCCGCCCACCGGCAACCTTCGCGCCTTGACGCGCGCGGAGTAGTCTTTGCACACTTAGTACCCCTGTACGTGGCTTCTAAAGCACGTCTGGAAAGAAGACTGCATATCCAGAGGGGTAGCGAGATGTGTGAGGCAAGATTCCAGCTATGACGAGCTCTTGTACACACGCAGTTTATGAGTTACGCCCTTCTCGAGCCGAAGTAGAGAGCCCTAAAAGGTCTCGAGGGACGGAGCGGATCGAGCCTGATTATATGTCATATGAATTACGAAATAGTCTGAAACCCTTATCCACAGAAGAGGTGGGATAACTCTCACTAGTAGCAGCTCGCGCTAAGGGGACCCTCCCCTAGCTCCCCTCCTCTTCACTATCAGGTTCTAATGCTTCAGAGAGGGGAGGAAGCAGTTAGCTGTGAATCGGCGGAGCCTCCGCACGTATAGTCTATAAAACTTGGTCCAAATAAGTGATCGACTGAAACCAAAGCCTCTGTCTGCGAGTGAGAGGACTAACTCATACTTCTGGTGCCTCGGACTCACGGTCGTATCTTCAAGGTGGCTCAGTGACCAACGCATCATTTGGCATGGTCCCAAGGTGCGACTCAAGGTCTACCATTCGACTGCTCTCGCCTGATCTCTTGCTGATGAGTGCGCGCTTGGGAGTATGTTGGGACAGATCCATGACCTACCCTAGGTACATAGCTTCATCATTAGCCCCCGAATGGATCAGGGTTTGAGTGAGGAAGGAGTTGGGAACACTTCCGACTCATTCTTTGTGCTATGATATATCTTGTTCTGGAACAATGAACTGAGGAGAGACGTCAACTCCTTTTTCAGTCGCCTTGGTCCATTCTTGGTTTTTGTCGAGTGAATTTTCACGGATAGAATTCCGAATGATAATGTAGAGGACGTTTCAGTCTAGCAAGTTGCTCTGCTCTCCGCGGGATTCGAATTTTGGGAAGCGCGCCGGACGGGCGAGACCGTGGTAATCGGGAGCGGATTAGGCAAGTCTCCTTGATCTCGCGCCACCTTTTTCCACGTACTGCACGCGCGACAGTTGTGGGATTTGTTTAGATCGTCTGGGTCCACCAGTCAGTCACTCGGGGAATGACCTTATAAAAGGCACCGGACCAGGCCTCTGCCCCATGCGCTCCCATTCTCTTTTCTTCTTCCTCCGACCTCTCCGCCACGCTCGCTTCTGCTCTCGTCGCCGGACCCTCGCTCGAACTCGATCCGTCGCCATGGGGAAAGAGAAGACGGGGGCGCTGGAGCGGCGAAGAAGGCGACCGCGAAAGCAAAAGGGCAAGCGGACCAGCCGGGGCGGATCCTTCGTCGAGATCCGGCCTGCCGCCGGGCTGGATCCAGGGCGACTGGATCCGCTCGACGATCAGCCAGGACGACCTCGACGACCTGGTGGAGGGGGGACTGATCCCCCACAAGTCGGCACGGCTCCCGGGGAACGAGACCGAGCCGCAGCCAAGGGAGGAGTGCGTTGTGGAGCAGGTCACTTGGAGCGGCGAAGGGTACTTGGATGCCGAGGAGGACGAGGAGAGCGACGAATCGACTGATGACGAAGAGGTCGACTCGCCTCCTCGCAGGGAGAGGAGATCCAAACACGCTCACGACCCGGCGAGCGCTCCGGGCCTGGTGGCCGCGCCGATTGGGCAGTCTTCGAAGCGTCCCAGGACGTCTTCCCCAACGCCGATTGAGAAGGCTCCGAAGCAGCCCAAAGTTGTGCCGCCTCCAGCGCACCGAAAGCACCGAAAGCCACCTCCTCCAAACTGCCAAAGGCTTTGCCCAGGATCAAAGTGACCGTCCCTACTATCTCCGGGTAATCATCTGACTTGTTCTTTTCGTTCGACTCAAGTAACAGAAATAACCGACTGGATGCGGGTCTTTGTAGTGCTGCTACGTAGGAACCTCTTCTCTCCAGTACCGAGACGAGGAGATGGAAGACGGTTACCTCTAACCCAGGTAGAAACTCTTATGATCTTGTTCTTGATTCCTTGGTCGATTGCATTCTAGTGGTTCACTTGGGGTCGAATGATCTGTCTTGCAGCTCCACCCAACGTCATCGATCTTCCAGATGACGATGAAGATGTGGCTCTTAAGCCCAGGAAGAGCAAGAAGGTAGCAGCTGGCAAGATGTCTCAGCAAGGGCCAACAACAACACCACCCGTCCGTCACCTGAAGACGCGGGCAGGGCCTCTGTAACCTTCGCTGCACCCTTGTCGAGTGAGCACCGACTTCGAGCTACACGAAGCAAATCAACGGACAAGGACAGGCCCACCGCACCGATCCGATATAACACAGAGAGTGATTCTCTATTAGATGCGATGCACCAACGCTCTACGCCACGCGAGCTCCAAGCGACACTTGCCGGTCGCTCTATCTCTCGTTCTCCAATCGAGTACATCCTAGCCGAGCGAACCGCGATGCGCACCTGCTGTGAGAGCGCCAGCCAACCGAGCTCTGAGCGAGAAATGAAGTCGGACAGCTGGTGAGGACGGTGCCGAGTGAGAAGTACACAGCGCTATCCTACTGTACGCCGTAGCGAGCTGCTAGGCTATCGGGCCTAAGTCTATGGCTCAGATAGTGAGAGACACTTATATGAATACCTGTACTAGGTCTTCGAACAGAGGAGATAGTATCTACCCGGAAAGAGTCTCATCTTCTACTACAATCTCTCTTAGTTGTGCGAGTCAGGAATAAGAGCACCCACTGAGAGGAGTGTTATCCGTCTCGCTCTGTCGATGATCACTTGCTTGCATTGCGTAACGCACCTACACTCGGCCTCTACGGGCGAGTAGCGGACTCTGAACCCGGTGGGGGGCACTGCTGAGAAGTGCACCCCACTCGGTTCGTAAAAGGGCACCCGAGAGACGGAGCCAGCGATCTCGACGGACTGGCAGCCGAACCTAGGCGGTTGCAAGTATCGTACTCTCTGCCTTTCTTTCGTCTTGTCCAACTCGACTGCAGGCTGGACCAGTGACGCGCCTAGAGACCGAATCTGGGGTCGGGGACACGCAGCTGCACCCATCGTGCGGTGGCGAGTTTCCTTGAAGTGCCCCGCCTTCAAGGCTCCACACAAAGAACGCGCGGTCCAGACTGCCATGAGCATCGAGACTGCTTGCAGTTAGCGAAATCCTATAACTGGTCCTGATAAGTCATAGGTCTAGCTGCTCTCACGACTAAGCATGCGACTCGAGCGCACGGAGGAGAAAAGCGAGCAGTGTAGCGATACAAGAGCTTTTGGGAGCGCAGCGGAACAATCGGATGAGGATCGAGGCCTCGCCGCCCGACGCCCTGATACACACTATAAAGCAGTCCGAACGCACGGTCCTCAGGGGACCTACACCCGTGTGCACTTGCGTGCCCCACCGGTTCAGATCCTACTCGACTGGTCCGCCTGAGTCGAGTGGAAGAAAAGAAAAAGAAAGGAAGATAGAACTCAAACCCCAGTCGACTGCCAGTAGTCGACCGCGGTCTCGGGGACTACACCCAGTGGGTGCACTTAGCGTGCCCCCACCGGTTCAGATCCCACTCGCCCAGACCGAGTAGAAGAATGCAAATATCAAAGACAACAAAACACCCAGTGGGTGCTCTGATTTGACGCAAACAACAGGAGATTGTGTAGAAGAAATTTTTTCGGGTAGCATATCCTCATAGAACAAGAGCAGTCGGAAAGTCTACTTACCTGGACATTGGCCCGAAGAGCAGCGCTGGCGTCATAGGTAGCCTGGCTATTCTCATGCACCGTCTTCACCCGCTCCATCATCACGTCAGCCTGTCGGATGGCTTCCACAGCCGCTTCCGACTGGTTGTCCGGGACGATGTAGCTGGTGAAAAAGAGAGAAGACGACCCAGGTGTGTCAGCTTGGAGCTCCGTGGCGTGGAGTTGGACGACTAAAGGAATCACCGGTGTAATCGACGGTGCGGGGTGCTCACTCGACAAGGGTGCAGCGAAGGTTACAGAGGCCCTGCCCGCGTCTTCAGGTTGACGGACGGGTGTTGTTGTTGTTGGCCCTTGCCGAGACATCTTGCCAGCTGCTACCTTCTTGCTCTTCCTGGGCTTAAGAGCCACATCTTCATCGTCATCTGGAAGATCGATGACGTTGGGTGGAGCTGCAAGACAGATCATTCGACCCCAAGTGAACCACTAGAATGCAATCGACCAAGGAATCAAGAACAAGATCATAAGAGTTTCTACCTGGGTTAGAGGTAACCACGTCTTCCATCTCCTCGTCTCGGTACTGGAGAGAAGAGGTTCCTAACGTAGCAGCACTACAAAGACCCGCATCCAGTCGGTTATGTTCTGTTACTTGAGTCAACGAAAAGAACAAGTCAGATGATTACCCGGAGATAGTAGGGACAGTCACTTTGATCCTGGGCAAAGCCTTTGGCAGTTTGGAGGAGGTGGCTTTCGGTGCTTTCGGTGCTGGAGGCGGCACAACTTTGGGCTGCTTCGGAGCCTTCTCAATCGGCGTTGGGGAAGACATCCTGGGACACTTCGAAGATTGCCCAATCGGCGCGGCCACCAGGCCCGGAGCGCTCGCCGGGTCGTGAGCGTGTTTGGATCTCCTCTCCCTGCGAGGAGGCGAGTCGACCTCTTCGTCATCAGTCGATTCGTCACTCTCCTCGTCCTCCTCGGCATCCAAGTACCCTTTGCCGCTCCAAGTGACCTGCTCCACAACGCACTCACCCTCCCTTGGCTGCGGCTCCGGCTCCTTTCCCCGGAGCCCGGCCGACTTTCGGGTCCCCCCTCCACCAGGTCGTCGAGGTCGTCCTGGCTGATCGTCGAGCGGATCCAGTCGCCCTGGATCTAGCCCGGCGGCAGGCCGGATCTCGACAAGGATCCGCCCCGGCTGGTCCGCTTGCCCTTTGCTTTCGCGGTCGCCTTCTTCGCCCGCTCCAGCGCCCCCGTCTTCTCTTTCCCCATGGCGACGGATCGAGTTCGAGCGAGGGTCCGGCGACGAGAGCAGAAGCGAGCGTGGCGGAGAGGTCGGAGGAAGAAGAAAAGAGAATGGGAGCGCATGGGGCAGAGGCCTGGTCCGGTGCCTTTTATAAGGTCATTCCCCAAGTGACTGACTGGTGGACCCAGACGATCTAAACAAATCCCACAACTGTCGCGCGTGCAGTACGTGGTGAAAAAGGTGGCGCGAAGATCAAGGAGACTTGCCTAATCCGCCCCGATTACCACGGTCTCGCCCGTCCGGCGCGCTTCCCAAAATTCGAATCCCGCGGAGAGCAGAGCAACTTGCTAGACTGTAAACGTCCTCTACATTATCATTCGGAATTCTACCGTGAAAATTCACTCGACAAAAACCAAGAATGGACCAAGGCGACTGAAAAAGGAGTTGACGTCGTCTCCTCAGTTCATTGTTCCAGAACAAGATATGCTCATAGCACAAAGAATGAGTCGGAAGTGTTCCCAACTCCTTCCTCACTCAACCCCTGATTCATTCGGGGGCTAATGATGAAGCTATGTACCTAGGGTAGGGTCATGGATCTGTCCAACATACCCTCCCCAAGGGCATCTCTACAAAGAATCAGAAGCAGTCGAAGAGAAACCATCATCCACTCGACCATGAAGATGTGTTCACTCGACCACCTTGAAGACACTCGACCACCAGAAGATGAGAAGCCCTTCACTCCGCAACGGTCTGGGTTTAAGTCATAGCTTTATGGACATTTATAGCACTTTACTTCGGACATTACCAGTAACGCTCCTCCTTTATGAACATTGAACCCTGTGTGAAAAGAGGGGAGCTGGGGTCCTAGCGCACTCTATATAAGCTACCCCCCTCCTCTGGGACAAGGGTTCGCACTTTCTGTAATTCACATGCATATATCCAGTCGACCGCCTCCGGGCTCCGAGACGTAGGGCTGTTACTTCCTCCGAGAAGGGCCTGAACTCATAAAACTCGTGTGTACAACTCCTCCATAGCTAGGATCTTGCCTCTACATTCCTACCCCCCTATTCTACTGTCAGTCTTAGAACCACGACAGGGGCTACAAGAGCAAAGATCCACCCGCGGCAAGCCAAGGTTGCCGGGGGCTGCATATTCAGATAAGTTCTCTATCCCTTATCATGTGTTTCGTTATGAACTGAGGTATGTGAAACCTCGTTTTATCCTTAGGCTACCGTGCCCCCCTCATTCCGGATCCTAGGACTCGTTTCCTGGGACCGAATTGGTCGTAGTCGCAGCAGCAAGGAAATGAAACGAAGAGCCTAAGCCCACCTCATCCCTGCCTCCGCCAAGGGCGTGAGAAAGGTCGAGCGAAGTGGGGGGACGGCAAGGCCTGTTGCCGGGCGGGAAAACGTTTACCTTAAAGGTAACAAGGATTTATTCCTTGTCGTGGGTTTTACCTGCGAACGGAAAACCCAGCAAACATCCCTTTTTCATTAAAAAAACATACCGTACATGTACAGTTCATACGAAATGAAAAACATGAACAAAGGGATTACAAGTTCTAAAGTTAACAAAGGCCCGAAGGCTTACAAGACTAAAAAGAGATAAGATGCCCGTAATACCTTTCTTGTCTCTCTCCTCAGGAAATGGAACAAGAAAGCAGAAGGGCAAAAGGGGCGCCTAGGCGAGCTACGAGTGGCATAAGACACCAAGAGGACATCTTGGTGGCCGTCCAAGGGCTGGATGGTGATGGCGGCGTTGGAGGCAGAGCTCGAAGACGAGGCGGCAGGACGTCGGTACGCGACGAAGGCGTCGGTGCCCGCGTACTCCGACTTGACGGCCTTGCCGCCCGCCCTCTTCCTCTTCCGCAGCCTCCCAACGCCAGCCGCCCAAGGAGACGACCCCGAGAAGTTGAAGGAGCCGGCGACACGGATGATGGGGTCGCACGTGCCGCTCGAAGCGGCGCCCGACGCCTAATCGGACCCGTCATCCTGCCGCCCGCTAGCCTCGTCGTTGCTGCTTGTCCTCCTCGCCGCTCTCGCTCGAGGAGGAATCTTCATCGTCAGAAGAGCTCTCCACGCAGCACCTTACGCGAGTCCCGAAGTGCCCGAAGATCTTGACAGAGAGGAGGCCACCCTCCATTAGTTTGAAATGGAGAGTGAGCCCATCCGTCAAGCTGTGGAGGCGAAGCGAAGGTCTTCCACCCTCGTGGAGATACATGACGTGAGGGGGGGAACTCGACGTCGGCCCATGTGCCGCTGTTCCCGCAGCCCCTCATATGCAACCGCAACGCCTGCGGCGGATCCAGCTCCATCTCCCGCGCGAATGGAGTTGGGAGGCGAAGGCGGCGGCGCGGTGGCTGGCGCAGCCTGACGAAGAATTCGCAGGGGTTGCCTCCTGCATGGCCCTCCATCGGAGGAGGAGCTGCTGGCGGAGGAGAGGCTGATCTACCGCCCCATCCTCCCCTTCCCCGAGCACCGTGACCTCTGCCCCGGCCTCGCCCACGGCGTCGCCCCCTCCCCCTTCCCCTCGCGGCCGACTCTGCCAACACGGGCTCAGGGGGAAGAGAGGCGCGTTGTCAAGCGGCGACCCTCGCCGCCATCGTCGAAGGACCAGGATTCCCTTTCTCCATGGTGGATGAAAGGAAGGAGCGGAAGTGAAGAGAGGTAGAAGATAGAAGAATGCGGGATGCCATCCCCCTTCACCCTTTTTATAAAGGAACGGGGTTGGGGCTCGGCCGCCCCGCTCGGCCAATCAAGACACGAGAGGTGCAGGGAACCAAGACCGACCCGCCGCCCCAACCAGTGACGGCTCGGTTTCCCGCCTCCACCGTTTGCCACCCCGAGCGCATGAAAGACACGTGGCAGACGTGCATATCCTAGGGGACGGGTGAGGCGATCACTCGCCACCCCGTAATCAAGGGAGTGGACACCTTGAAGACTCATTCAGTAAATGAGCCGTGCCTCCACGCCTCCCTCCCTTTACAGGGAAGGCGCGAGCCGCCCCTTTACTGCAATGTGACGCATGCGTGTGAAAACCGCTCTACGCATGCCGCCTACGTCATGCATGCCCCTCCACCCCGCGCCGCGCGTGCGGGTCGTGGGAGGCACAACGCGCGAAAAAATTTACCGCGATAAAAACCGCCCCGCCTGCCCACGCACCGTCTTGGGCCTGACCCAACATACGTGTCGCGCTTATGTGTGGCTCAGGCCCGGGGGCTCCTATCGGTGTACAAAACTAGGGGCACATTTTTGTACCCCTTTTCCTGTGCACGGGCAGTCAGAGCCGCGCCCGTGACCACACAAGCAGAGCAAGGGAGGTAAGCCAAGGTAAGATTGAAGCCTAAGACGAAGCAAAAGCAACGACAAGGACCAAGGCCACAAAGATCAGATGGGCAAAGCAGGTTTCCCCGGCAAGGACCCTTGCCGGGGCAGCTCGCCCATGCCAGCCGAGCGAGCCACCCTCGAGCCCACCAACACTTGGCAAATGCACTGGCCAGGGCTCGGGAGGCACCTCTGTGGTGGCATGCAGATCTTCGTGAAGACAAAGAATAGTTAAGATCAAATGAGGATAGGAAGGCAACCTTCCTCATTGAAGAATCCCACAAGACCCCCGGCGAGGTCCTTGCTGGGGACGCCTACACGCCACGGCAAGACCCTTGCCGGGTGGCCCTCGCCAAGGGCACCAGTAGGGCCACCATCAGGCCCGCACCAGCCAAGTCTCCGCCGCTGTTCGCATGCAGCTGCTGACCCAACCATCTGGGCACGCACCTGCGTGGCGACATGCAACCCTTCATGGAGGCTCCAGCACCGCGCCACCTCAGCTGCCTGCTTACCTACATGGCACCGCATGCATCGCTAGCCAGGGCGCGTGTCGAAGCTTGGAGGAGCGGAAACGGATGGGACGGGCCTCGCCCCCGCCCCTGATAAAGTGGAGGGACACCTAAGCCTCGCATTTAATGCGCTTTGTCCTGTAATACCAGGATAACCTCGCAACACTGTTGCCTTTCCACCTCCTGTCTGCCACTGTGGCGACCCCTTTTTCTATAAAAGGAGACCCAAGGCGACGAGGGGAGGGATTCGAAATTTTTGAGCTCGTTACACCCCGTAGCTAGTTCAAGAACTCAGGATACATCCACCAAAGCAGGACTAGGGTTTTACGCATCCTCGCGGCCCGAACCTGGATAAACGAACCGCGTGCTCTCTGTTAGACCCGCTCTTCTCTCAACCCCGCGCCCCACAACCGCAGTAGGGATTCTTGTGATCCCATAGGTGTCATTTCCCACCGACACCTGGGGTGAAATGGATCGGCATGCACAAGCTGGCAGAGCGGAGAATACTCGAGTCTTTAGAGAAAGAAGATATTATCCATGGTGATATTGATGACATGATGGACAGAAGGTTGGGTGCTGTCTTCATGCCTCATGGTCTTGGGCACTTGCTTGGAATCGACGCGCATGATCCCGGAGGCTACCCCGAGGGTTTAGAGAGGCCGGAGGAGCCGGGATTGAGATCCTTGCGCACCACAAGAGGGCTTAAAGAAGGCATGGTTATTACGGTCGAGCCGGGATGTTACTTCATTGACGCTTTGCTGAGGCAGGCCGGGAATGATCCAATTTGCTTAGAGTTCTTCAACTGGGAAAAGATACAAATGTACAGAAGCTTTGGTGGTGTTCGCATTGAAAGTAATGTGTACATGACGGCACAAGGATGCACGAACCTCACGAACTGCCCTCGAGAGATCTGCGAAATAGAAGCGGTAATGGCTGGCGCAGCATGGCATTCACGTGATTCCTGTTCCACTGCGACAATAACAGAGAATGGCCTTCCCAGGTCCTAAGCACTTCAATTCGTCATGCCCTTGTGAGAAAAAAGATAACAATAATAATTTTATGAAATATAGGGTACTTTTTTTGCCGAATAAATATAGGGTACTTTGATAAACAGAGAGCCTCTCACAAGTTGTTGGCTGGTTTGGGATTTTTATTACTCCATCTATATTGAAATACTTGTAGTTGGGGGAAACAATACAGAGGGAGTATAATATAGGATAGACTAAGATTCGTTCTAACTTGTCTTATACTCAAAGAATATTATGTACTTCTATATATATGCCCACGAGGCTCGAGTAATACAATAAACAATTCCAAGCTATCATGTATACATCCTCTTCTAGCTTTATCATGTATGCATCCTCTTCAAACTTTTCAGTTAGAAAAGTTTTTCATCTGCCATATATCGTAGTCAAAATATGTAGCTGTTAGCAGTTCTCTCCACTCTCCCACGCACTGCATGCATCTACCCACGATCCCATGCACGTACTAGAGTTGCTCTCTCTCTCTCTCTCTCTCTCTCTCTCTCTCTCTATTGTACTGGCGCTCCGCGCGCCTATTGTACTGGCACCCCGCGCCTATATATTCTTGGCAATGGCAATGGCAGCACCTAAGTGCTTTGCTCTTCCTCTCCACCGATCCACATGGTATCAGACGTTGGTTTTCTCCTTCGTCGCTGAACCACTCTTCCGCTGCCTCTCCAACTCCCCAGAACCGCCATGGCATCTCCCACTCCCCCACCTCCTCCTCCTCTCGGCAGCGGCCCTGGAACCGGTGACGCCCCGTGATACGTCCATTTGCATCATGCTTTTATATCAATATTTATTGCATTATGGGCTGTTATTACACATTATGTCACAATACTTATGCCTATTCTCTCTTATTTTACAAGGTTTACATAAAGAGGGAGAATGCCGACAGCTGGGATTCTGGGCTGGAAAAGGAGCAAATATTAGAGACCTATTCTGCATAGCTCCAAAAGTCCTAAAACTTCACGGAAGATGTTTTCCAAATATATAAAAAATACTAAGAGCAAGAACTTCACCAGGGGGGCCACACCCTGCCCACGAGGGTGGGGGGCGCGCCCCCTACCTCGTGGCCCCCCCTGGTGGCCCTCCGGTGGCCATCTTCTGCTATATGGAGTCTTTCGATGGGAAAAAATCATAAGCCATCTTCTTAGACGAAACTCCGCCTCCACGAGGCGGAACCTTGGTGGAACCAATCTAGGGCTCTGGCCAAGCTGTTCTGCCGACGAAACTTCCCTCCCGGAGGGGGAAATCATCGCCATCATCATCACCAACGCTCCTCTCATCGGGAGAGGGAAATCTCCATCAACATCTTCATCAGCACCATCTCATCTCAAAACCCTAGTTCATCTCTTGTATCCAATTCTTGTCTCCAAGTCCGGGATTGGTGCTAGTAGGTTGCTAGTAGTGTTAATTACTCCTTGTAGTTGATGCTAGTTGGTTTAATTGGTGGAAGATCATATGTTCAGATCCTATATGCATATTAATACCCCTCTGATTATGAACATGTTTATGCTTTGTGAGTAGTTACTTTTGTTCCTGAGGACATGGGAGAAGTCTTGCTATTGAGTAGTCATGTGAATTTGGTATTCGTTTGATATTTTGATAAGATGTATGTTGTCTAGCCTCTAGTGGTGTTATGTGAACGTCGACTACATAACACTTCACCATTATTTGGGCCTAGATGAAGGCATTGGGAAGTAATAAGTAGATGATGGGTTGCTAGAGTGACAGAAGCTTAAACCCTAGTTTATGTGTTGCTTCGTAAGAGGCTGATTTGGATCCATATGTTTCATGCTATGGTTAGGTTTACCTTAATACTTTTGTTGTAGTTGCGGATGCTTGCAATAGAGGTTAATCATAAGTGGGATGCTTGTTCAAGTAAGAACAACACCCAAGCACCGGTCCACCCACATATCAAATTATCAAAGTATCGATTGCGAATCATATGAACGTGATGAAAACTAGCTTGATGATATTCCCATGTGTCCTCGGGAGCGCTTTTCCTATTATAAGAGTTTGTTCCGGCTTGTCCTTTGCTACAAAAAGGATTGGGCCACCTTGCTGCACTTTATTTACTTTTGTTACTTGTTGCTCGTTACAATTTACCCTATCACAAAACTATCTGTTACCACTTATTTCAGTACTTGCAGAGAATACCTTGCTGAAAACCGCTTATCATTTCCTTTTGCTCCTTGTTGGGTTCGACACTCTTACTTATCGAAAGGACTACGATAGATCCCCTATACTTGTGGGTCATCAAGACTCTTTTCTGGCGCCGTTGCCGGGGAGTGTAGCGCCTTTGGTAGGTGGAATTTGGTAAGGAAAAATTTATATAGTGTGCTGAAATTTACAGTCACTTGTTACTATGGAAAGTAATACTCCGAGGGGCTTGTTCGGGGTATCTTCACCCTGTCCAGTAGAGCAAAGAGTTGCTCCTCAACCTACTGGACCTATTGAAAATGAAACTCCTTTTGAATTTCCTGCGGCTATGATGGAAAAACTGCTAGATAATCCTTTTACAGGAGATGGAACAAAGCATCCTGATGAGCACTTAATATATGTGGATAAAGTTTATGGATTATTTAAGCTTGCAGGTATACCCGATGATGTTGCTAAGAAGAAGGTCTTCCCTTTATCTTTGAAGGGAGACGCATTGGTATGGTATAGGCAATGTGATGATATGAGATCATGGGACTATAAAAGATTGAAGCTGGAATTTCATCAAAAGTATTACCCTATGCATCTTGTTCATCGTGATCGCAATTATATATATAATTTCTGGCCTCGCGAAGGAGAAAGCATCGCTCAAGCTTGGGGGAGGCTTAAATCAATGTTATATTCATGCCCCAATAACGAGCTTCAAACAGAAATAATTATGCAAAGTTTTTATGCTCGGCTTTCTTAAAACAATCGCAACATGCTCGATACTTCTTGTGCTGGCTCTTTTATGATGAAGACTATTGAATTCAGATGGAATTTATTGGATAGAATTAAACGCAACTCTGAAGATTGGGACCTCGACGAACGTAAGGAGTCAGGTACGACACCTAAGTTTGATTGTGTTAAATCTTTTATGGATACCGATATTTTCCGTAAGTTTAGCACTAAATATGGACTTGACTCTGAGATAGTAGCTTCTTTCTGTGAATCTTTTTCTACTTATGTTGATCTCCCTAAGGAGAAGTGGTTTAAATATCATCCTCCATAGAAGTAAAAGTAGCTGCACCTATTAAAGTTGAAGAAAAGACTGTCACTTATAATGATCCTATTGTTCCTACTTCTTATGTTGAGAAACCACGAGGCAGAACCTTGGCGGATCCAATCTAGAGCTCCGGTAGAGCTGTTCTGCCGGGGATACTTCCCTCCCGGAGTGGGAAATCATCACCATCATCATCACCAACGCTCCTCTCATCGGGAGAGGGCAATCTCCATCAACATCTTCACCACCACCATCTCATCTCCAAACCCTAGTTCATCTCTTGTATCCAATTGTTGTCTCAAAGTCCGGGATTGGTGCTAGTAGGTTGCTAGTAGTGTTGATTACTCCTTGTAGTTGATGCTAGTTGGTTTAATTGGTGGAAGATCATATATTCAGATCCTATATGCATATTATTACCCCTCTGATTATGAACATTAATATGCTTTGTGAGTAATTACGTTCGTTCCTGAGGACAAGGGAGAACTCTTGCTATGAGTAGTCATGTGAATTTATTATTCGTTTGATATTTTGATAAGATGTATGTTGTCTAGCCTCTAGTGGTGTTATGTGAACGTCGACTACATAACACTTCACCATTATTTGGGCCTAGAGGAAGGCATTGGGAAGTAATAAGTAGATGATGGGTTGCTAGAGTGACAGAAGCTTAAACCCTAGTTTATGCGTTGCTTCGTAAGGGGCTGATTTGGATTCATCTGTCTCATGCTATGGTTAGGTTTACTTTAATACTTTTGTTGCAGTTGCGGATGCTTGCAATAGAGGTTAATCATAAGTGGGATGCTTGTTCAAGTAAGAACAACACCCAAGCACCGGTCCAACCACATATTAAATTATCAAAGTATCGAACGCGAATCATATGAACGTGATGAAAACTAGCTTAACGATATTCCCATGTGTCCTCGGGAGCGCTTTTCCTATTATAAGAGTTTGTTCCGGCTTGTCCTTTGCTACAAAAAGGATTGGGCCACCTTGCTTGTGACACCCCCACTGTCATGATACAGTAACCCCACACTAATGATGCCAGGTCATCATAATTAAACTTTGCTAAACCACATTTGTTTCAAACTAAGTTCAAATACAAATTCAAATAACAAGTCAAATTATATTGTCATAAAACAGTGAATTAAAAATGTTCAAAACGTTGTAAATATTCACTAACTAATTAAAAAACATCAACCAACATTTCTGGGAATATTTATATGCCGCCAAAATAATCAAAACTGAGGCTAACAACATTTAATTTAACCTTTTAAAAATAAAAAAATACTTATACTATTCAAAAATATTTGAAACTTCTTGTGCTACGTCATTACATTGTCTAATATTTATGTCCTAAGTTCATAAGCAACTAAATTCATTTACTATACAAACTAAATATAAAAGAATGAAAGGAAGAAATAACAGAAAAAGGAGAAAGGGAAGAACAAAGAAAAAATAAACTAACCTACCCTAACCTACTGGGCTCTTGGCCCATCTAGAAAGGCTAACGGCCCAGCCGCCCACACCAGCAAACTAAACCTAGCCCGATCCCCTCGCTCGACCCCCCCATCTCTCCTCACTTCGCTCCCTCGTCCTCCCAGCGCCGCCACGCAACACACACACACGCAGACGCACAGAGGGGAGGCTCCTCTGCTCGATCCCCTCCTCCCGGCGCACACTCACCTCAACCTGCACCTCCGGCCCTCACCAAGTCGACGACCGCTCCTTCCTTGCGCCGCCTTGTCGCGTCGAGCCTTGGAGCAGCTCCTTCCCCGCGCCCCTTGGAACAAGAACATTTGAATCCCAATGCTAAATGTTTCCTGCTCAATTATCCAAACACCGCTGTATGGGTAATGTCTTGAGATTTTTCTCCCCTTACCCAAAGAGTTTTCTACTTTATATCTTGTCATGGATATCATGCTTTGCTTGCCCTTGGGAAGGATATACCCTTGGAATATGTGTATAAACACATTTTCCTTTCCATTGTTCTGTTTAATCTGATAGACACTTTTCCCTTTCCATTGGTTTGTTTAAACCCTTTCTATGATCTATATGATATAAGCAGTAATAATTCCCTGCTTGTGCAAACACATCGGTATACAACTCT